>NC_034202.2:21145649-21445649 GCF_002021735.2 Oncorhynchus kisutch
CACTATATTTGAATATTTATGATATTTTATTTTTTGTTATATTTGGTAGCACTTATTTGTTTTTCCTAATGCCTCCAACCCCTTTTGATGCTTGGAACGGATGTGGGTGTGGCTAGGTCTACATAAGGGTGTGTTAGGTTCATATTTTTCAGAGTAAATAACCCACGGAGACTAGAGAAGCTTAACCAAGTTTAATTCTTCCCAAAGGGTCGTTACAGCTGTAATTCAGACAAAAAAACATGTTCTCACCATCACAAGTATATATACTCCACTTTAGACACCACTCCCTCTCTTCAATCCTTATATATTATGGTTTAACAGGAAGAGGGTAACAGGATAATAAACCATTATTTCTCCCTTCTGGGGATCTGACCTGACCTCCTGACCTCAACCCCTCCTTCGCCGAATCCACAGATGTCCTCTCGTATCACCTATCGCACTCCTGTGACTCTCTCCCATCCACCCAGCACATTCCACAGCCACTATGACTTTCTACAGATCTCACTCCTTTATATACTATGAGTCTGATCTATCATGTCTTTAATATCTCAATGTTCAAAGTTTACCCAAAATCCAACAGTCCCTCCTCTTGAACAATATTGTCCTAATGTTTCATTTATATAAACTTGGAAATGACTTCTAAATGGACAAACAATGATAACAGACATTCCCTGTGAGGTTTACAACCTCTGTTCTATGATCACACCATACTCAATTGTATTTCCATCTCTCATCACACAACATAATGCCATTCCAGCTGAATCACTTGTTGTTTCTCCACTTTCTCCTTCTGGTTCCTGAGAGAGTGATAGCATAAGACTTGGAAAGCAACAAAAAGACACACAAAACATAACAGTTAACATTAACTTCTTGGTGACCGCGGGCAGTATTTTCACGTTTGGATGAAATGCATGCCCAAATTCAACTGCCTGCTACTCATCCCCAGAAGACAAGATATGCATAGTATTAGTAGATTGGGATAGAAAACACTCTGACGTTTCTAAAACTGTTTGAATCATGTCTGTGAGTATAACAGAACTTATGTAGCAGGCGAAACCCCGAGGAAAAACCATTCCGATTTTGTTTTTGAGGTCACTCTCTTTTCAATGAGGTTTCATTGGGAAATCCAGATTTCTAAGGGACTTGTTTGCAGTTCCTACCGCTTCCACTGGATGTCACCAGTCTTTAGAAATTGGTTGAGGTTATTCCTTTGTGTAATGAAGAAGTAGCCCTGTTCAAAACGAGGGTCACTTCAAGTGCACTGTTTGTTAGATGCGCGTGACCAGAAAGTCACGCGTAGAGTCAGTTTGTTTTCTTCCTGTATTGAACACAGATCATCCCATCTTCAATTTGATTGATTATTTACTTTAAAAAATACCTAAAGTTGCATTACAAAAGTAGTTTGAAATGTTTTGGCAAAGTTTACAGGTTACCTTTGAGATATTCTGTAGTCACGTTGCGCAAGTTTGAACCGGTGTTTTTCTGGATCAAACGCGCCAAATAAATGGACATTTTGGATATATATCGACAGAATTAATCGAACAAAAGGACAATTTGTGATGTTTATGGGACATATTGGAGTGCCAACAGAAGAAGCGCGTCAAAGTTAAGGCATGATTTATGTTGGCTGGATTCATAACACGTGTAGCTTTAATTTGGTATATTACATGTGTGATTTCATGAAAGTTAGATTTTTATAGTAATATTTTTGAATTTGGTGCTCTGCATTTTCTCTGGCTTTTGGCCAGGTGGGTGCTAGCGTCCCACACATCCCAGAGAGGTTAACAATGTGATGAGCCATGCATAATTATTTTTGCATGAAAACCAAAGTCTGAGACCATGACAATTCCCACTCTCCTGTCACCTGACTCTATGCCTCTAGGATACTTTTCTGCTGGATTCCACAAAAATGGAAGCCCTAAAAAAGCTTCCTCATGCTTTCGCCCAGTCTTCCCCTTTCAGCCCCAGGTTCTGAGAGGTGTTCCCAAGTCATGTCATTTTCACTTTGCTCCCCATCTCCTCCATTTCACCTGATAGGCACGTCACCTGATATGCAAGTGCGTATCCTTAATCAACGTTACATCCTCTTTCACATCAATGCCATCAACATGTTGTTTAGAGTACAATTACCTCAACATCTATTAACCCCAACCAGTGAGAGCATACTGGAATGTTACAGTAGTAAGGGCAGAGACAAAGCTGGATTTACAATGCTACCTACTAACTAGGAGGAGGTCACCCACTCTACCCACCTACATTATAACAGTATCCCTGGAGCCAAGTAGAGGGTGAAAGGAAATCTGTTACACACGTACACAAACCTACAGATGTAGGATGTATTAGGGCGATCCCGAAGTGTTATATTGATAGGGATCAGCGGTAGTGCTTACGGCTCATTGTTATCACTGCAGACCAGAGAGCTAAAGGCTATGAATTCCTCCTATGTCCCCAGGCAAACATCCATCCATGGGCGCAATCATAGCAAACACATCCAGTAACCTTAACGTATCACATTAAACTCAGAGGTGATACAGGGAAACTCAGCAGCATCATATCTTATCAACAGTTCAAGGGATTTACAATGAAATAATAATAAGGAATCACTCAATCATAATACTGTAATTATCCATAGGCAGATTACATAGGCAGATTACGTATTTTGTTACTGCGAGCACTGTAATTAGGATTGTTGTGTCAACAGACTGGATACAATAAATCCCAAAAATGTTCATACATGATTTGTTTGATAACGATAAACATAATTACTGGATTTTATCTCCCAATACCTCTGCTTAATTCAAGTTAACACAAGCATGATAGTATGGGTGTGTCTTAATTGGACATAATTGATGCTCATGAATTAACTTAGAGGGAACGATCTGATTAACTCTATTTATTTAAGTGATCAAAACTATGGTTAGGATATAAAATATAGATAACCATTTGTAAGTGGGGGGGAGTATTATACTGCACCAAGAGTCTGTACTTGGGTTGGAACCAATCAAGACCTGAAATGTAACTTCTGAATAAAAGAGGCTGTGTTTACACAGGCTGTAACGGCTGTCGTTGGTGGAAGAAGGTGAGGACCAAGGTGCAGCGTGGTAAGTGTTCATGATGTTTAATAAAATAAACATGAACGACACGAAAGAGTACTGTATGGTAAACACAGACACAGAAAAGACCTACCCACAAAAAACATAGTGGGAAAACAGGCCACCTAAGTATGGTTCTCAATCAGAGACAACGATCGACAGCTGCCTCTGATTGGGAACCATACCAGGCCAAACATAGAAATACAAAACCTAGAACAAAAACATAGAATGCCCACCCCAACTCACGCCCTGACCACACTAAAACATAGACATAAAAAAAGAACTAAGGTCAGGACGTGACACAGGCAGCCAATTCTGATATTTTGCCAATCTTTTTCCCAAAACAACCAGGGGAAGTGTAGTGCCTCTTACAAAGCAGGATTGAAATAACGTGTACAGTGCCAAACTGATACTTCAGTGTAAGACAGTATTTATCTCCTATCCTTAAATGTGAAAAAAAACGATGTATCACAAGACTTCCTTTATGATCACAACTCCATCTGTAGTGTGTTGAACATGTCATTGAAGCGGTGACTTCAGAACCCAGCTTCATTACAAGTCAATGTGAGCCAGATTTGAAAATTAACCCGGCCTCCTAAGTGGAATGTAAATTTAACATCAAGCATAAAGCACACAACCTATTCACTTAGCTAATAAAGTGTACCTTTTATGTTTAATTCATGAAAAAAATTGCCTTCATCCTGTCCAAAAAAGTATTGATCACAACATACCAGAAAGAGTCCTGCAGTGATCTACCCCAGCTGTACAGTAGAGAACTATTTTGTTCAAATAGCTGCCGCTTTCAAGGAGCGGGACACTAATGGCTTACAGTATATGCTTAGAAGAAATCCCGCAATGCCCTCAGACAAACCATCAAACAGGCAAAACAGGACTAAGATGGAATCCTACTACACCGGCTCTGTCACTCGTCGGATGTTGCAGGGATTTGGCGGTGCTTGCAAACTATTACGGACTACAAAGGGAATACCAGCCATGAGATGCCCAGTGACAAGAGCCCACCAAACGGGCTAAATACCATTTATGCTCACTTCGAGGCAAGCAACACCGAAGCATGCATGAGAGCACCAGCTGTTTCGGACGACTGTGTAATCACGCTCTCCGTAGCCAACGTGAGCAAGACCTTTAAACAGGTCAACATTCACAATGCCGCGAGGCCAGACGGTTTAGCAAGATGTGTACTCAGAGTATGCACTGACCGACTGGCAAGTGTCTTCACTGACATTTTCAACTTCTCCTTGACTGAGTCTATAATACCTATATGTTTCAAGTAGACCACCATAGTCTCTGTGCCCAAGAAAGCGAAGGTAACCTGCCCAAATGACTACCGCCCGTAGCACTCACATCTGTAGCCATGAAGTGCTTTGAAAGGCTGGTCATGGCTCACATTAACACCATCATCCTGGAAACCCTAGACCCACACCAATTCCCATACCATCCCAACAGATCCACAGATGACGCATTCTCAATTTCACTCCACACTGCCGTTTCCCACCTGGACAAAAGGAACACCTATGTGAGAATGCTGTTCATTGACTACAACTCAGCGTTCAACACTATTGTGCCCACAAAGCTCATCCCTAAGCTAAGGACCCTGGGACTAAATACCTCCCTGGATCCTGGAATTCCTGACGGGCCGCCCCCAGTTGGTAAGGGTATGCAACATCTTCCACTCTGATCCTCAACACGGGGGCCCCTCAGGGGTGCATGCTTAGTCCCCTCCTGTACTCCCTGTTCACCCACGACTGCGTGGCCAAGCACGACTTCAACGCCATAATTAAGTTTGCTGATGACACAAAGGTGGTAGGCCTGATCACCGACAGCGATAAGACAGCCTATAGGGAGGAGGTCAGTGACCTGGCAGTGTTGTGCCAGGACAACAACCTCTCCCTCAACGTGAGCAAGACAAAGGAGATGATTGTGGACTACAGAAAAAGGAATGCCGAACACGCCCACATTCACATTGACAGGGCTGTGGTGCAGTGGGTCAAGAGTTTCAAGTTCCTTGGTGTCCATATCACCAACAAACTATCATGGTCCAAACACAACAAGAAAGTTGTGAAGAGGGCACGACAACACCTTTTCCTCCTCTGGAGACTGAAAAGATTTGGCTTCCTACAGAGGGTAGTACGTGCGGCCCAGTACTTCACTGGGGCCAAACTTTCTGCCATCCAGAACCTATATAGTAGGCAGTGTCAGAGGAAGGCTCAAAAAATTGTCCAAGACTCCAGTCACCCAAGTCATAAACTGTTCTCTCTGCTACTGCATGGCAAGTGGTACCAGAGCGCCAAGTCTAGGTCCAAAAGGCTCCTTAACAGCTTATACCCCCAAGCCATAAGACTGCTGAATAATTAATCAAATGGCCACCCAGACTATTGCATTGAACCCCCCTCTTTGTTTTTTTAAATTATTTTTTTACCTTTTTTCTCCCCAATTTCGTGAAATCCAATTGGTAGTTACAGTCTTGTCTCATCGCTGCAACTCCCATATAGACTTGGGAGAGGTGAAGGTCGAGTGCCATGCGTTCTCTGAAACACGGCCCTGCCAAGCAGCACTGCTTCTTGACACACTACTCCCTTAACAGAGGAAACTCCCTTAACAGCCCGCCACAGAAGTCACTAGAGTGTGATGGGACAAGGACATCCCAGCCGGGCAAACTCTCCCCTAAGCCAGACAACGCTGGGCCAAATGTGCGTTGCCTCATTGGTCTCCCAGTCGCGGCTCGCTGTGACACAACCCGGGATTGTACCCGGATCTGTAGTGACGCCTCAAGCACTGCAGTGCCTTAGAGCGCTGCTCCACTCGGGAGGCCCTCCCCCTTTGTTTTTACATAGCTGCAACTCGCTGTTTATTATCTATGCATAGTCACTACCTCTACCGACATGTACAAATGACCTCGACTAACCTGTACCCCCGCACACTGACTCGGTACGGTACCTCCTGTATGTAGCCTCATTATTGTTATTTTATTGTGTTACTTTTAATTTACATTTTTTACTTTAGTTTATTTAGTCAATATTTTGTTAACTCTATTTTCTTAAAACTGCATTGTTGGTTAAGGGCTTGTAAGTGGGCATGGTACGTTTGTACAACAGGTTGAACCTGTTGTATTCGGTGCAGGTGACAAATCTAATTTGATTTGATGATTTGATTGATTTGATTTGATTTAATTATGAGCTTATTTAGTTTCCAAGTAATTGCATTATTCTACACACAGCAACATACATGTATTATTATGTTATGAACAAAACATTTATTGAACATTTCAATAAATACAAACAACCTCATCTCCCTTTCGGAGCACAGACACACCGCCAGACAAAACAGGTCCCACCTTCTGAATTTGGTATTCTGATGCTAACATAGTAAAGATAATGCCAGTCTGCCATTGTCTTATTACTATCGCTGCAGGCAGGGATGGGCATAAATTACAAATTATAATTACAAAATACCCTAAAGACCAATGAATCAAAATAAAATATGAAATAATTTTGTTAAGTATTGTATTTAATTAAAATACTAAAATACATTTGCAAGTAGCCGGCCGAACAGCAACAACATTCTCAGTAACAGTTACAGAAACGTCTTATTTGCTGTGACTGTGATATGTTGTTGTTTATCTACCTTAGTTGAACGCACTGTCACTCTGGATAAGAGTGTCTGCTAAATGACCAAAATGTAAATATACTGTATTTGTGAAAAAGAAACAGGGAAGTGTTTGGGTTAGATTTTGAAAAAAGAGGGCCTTGCAGCCAGACCTTCACAGTGCATCGCAGATTAATCTGTGAAAGAAGCGCTAAACGCTAATAGCTAACCATCAGGAAGTCACATGGCTCTTGGCCACCTGGTAGCTTTGTAGTGCCATAACTGGCACGCAAGGCAATGTGTTTGGAGCTGATAGTGTGAGATGCTGCCACATACGGGAGAGAGAGAGTTGAGCAGTTAAAGGGCTAAAGGACCATGAGACGGTAAAGGATGAGTGTCAGTCTAGGGAAAACTTTACCCTCATACATAATGATGCACAGTGGAGCATGGTGATGTTAAGTCTATATATCAACATCCTAAAAGGTCTAGGTTTTCTGAGGATACAGACAGTTGGAGTAGCAGTGACCTATTTCAAGGCAATAGTATAGATGTACAGTATACAGTATGTATTTTCATACTTTGACGATAAATGTTATCTAGCTACAATGGATTCACAAAAATGACACACAAGAGAAAATCTCAAAAACAATGCAAAGTCAGTAAAAGTCACCAGACCAAACATTTGTTCAAAACCAAGAGAAATGAACATCTCATGCATCAGCTCTGTAACAGAGACTGGAGAAGTATGTCAACCAATCTACTCCAAAAGAAGGAACTTAGCTAGCCTCACTTAACAAACTCAGGCGTTGAATAAGTAGGACAGTATGCAGTGAACTGTAGCTCAATCTTCCTAATCTAATAGAACTTGCTGAGATTCTCCACGAGAGGAAGACCGGGGTCTTATCACCCTGTCAACACTCAGGGTGACAAGACCTGCTTGTCAGCCACCGGAGAGCGATGGCAGCTTCATTATCAATATTTAATAAAGTGCTTTCCCTAACCCCCTTTCTTTCCCAGTCTCTGTCAAACAGTCCACAAGAAGACATGAGCGGATAAACCTTTCCCAAGTCACGATCACTCAGGAGGAGTAAATATAAACTCTTGTATGGAGATTAACATAGAATAATGTCCATACTCTTTCTCTGATGCTGCAAATACAGTATGTTAAAAAGTAAGGCTGATTCCATCGAAGCCAAATTACACATGGTTGACTTTTTATTAGGCTTTTACTGAACAGCACTTTGAACTACTCCCCGTTAATAAGGCTGCTGCTAAGTCAGTTAGCATACAAAATAGAGATTAAATGACACACCCAGCAACGACCACAGATATAATGTGATCATTCTAAAGTAAGAACAAGAAAAAGAGAGCGGAAATGTTTGCATTCCCTTCATCATGTAATTGTGTACAGGTGTTGGGATTAAGGTTGTGACGGTCATGGAATTTTGGATGACAGCCAGTCAAATGAGAGTGGGTACCGTCATAACCGTTCAAATAGCAGAACTATATACGTATATACAGGGCCTTCAGAAAGTATTCATACACCTTGACTTATTCCATATTTTATTTTGTTACAGCATGTGTCAAACTCATTCCACGGAGGGCCGAGTGTCTGTTGGTTTTCGCTCCAGCCTTGTACTTGATTGATAAATGAAGGTCAATAATAAGTAAGGAACCCCCCTCAACTGTTTGAGTAGGTCTTAATTGAAAGGAAAAACAATAAACCTGCAGGCACTCAGCCCTAGGTGGAATGAGTTTGACTCCCGTGTTACAGCCTGAATTCAAAATGGTTTAAATCAGCAAAATAATCTCAACCATCTACACACAATACCCCATAATGAAAAAGTCAAAACATGTTTTTAGAAATGTTTGCACATTTATTGAAAATGAAATACAGAAATATCTAATTTACATAAGTAGTCACACCCCTGAGTCAATCCATGTTAGAATCACCTTTGGCAGCAATTACAGCTGTGAGTCTGTCTGGGTACGTCTCCAAGAGCTTTGCACACCTCGATTGTACAATATTTTCAAATGATTCTTTCAAAAATTCTTCAAGCTCTGTCAAGTTGGTTGTTAATCATTGCTAGACAGCCATTTTCAATTCTTGCCATACATTTTCAAGCTGATAAGTTAAAACTGTAACTGGGCCACTCAGGAACATTCAATGTCATCTTGTATATTGTATATTTTCTCTAGGATTTTGCCTGTACTTAGCTCCATTCCGTTTCTTTTTATCCTAAAAAACTCCGTAGTCCTTCCAAATCACAAGTATACCCATAACATGATGAAGGCACCACCATGCTTGAAAATATGTGGAGGGGTACTCAGAGATGTGTTGGATTTGTCCACATATAACACTTTGTTTTCAGGACAAAAAGTACATTTCTTTGCCACATTTTTTGCAGTTTTAATTTAGTGCCTTATTTTAGAAAATCTTTATTCTGTACAGGCTTCCTTCTTTTCACTCTGTCATGTATCTTAGTATTGTGGAGTAACTACAATGTTGTTGATCCATACTCAGTTGTCTCCTATCACAGCCATTAAACTCTGTAACTTTTTTAAAGTCACCATTGGCCTCATGGTGAAATCCCTGAGCAATTTCCTTCCTCTCTGGCAACTGAGTTAGGAAGGACGCTTGTATCTTTGCAGTGACTGGGTGTATTGATACACCACTCAAAGTGTAATTAATACTAATTAATACACCATTTTCAAATGGATATTTAATGTATGCTTTTATCAATCTACTAATTGGTGTGCTTCTCTGCGAGGCATTGGAAAATATCACTCGTCTTGTTGGTTGAATCTGTGGTGGTTGAAATTGGTTGAAATTCACTGCTCAAATGAGAGACCTTACAGATAACTGTGTGTGTGGGGTACAGAGATGAGGTAGTCATTCAAAAATCATGTTAAACACTATTATTGCACACAGGGTCCATGCAACCTACTTTGTGACTTGCTAAGCACATTTTTACTCCGGAACTTATTTAGGCTTGCTTAACAAAGAGGTTGAATACTTATAGACTCAAGACATTTCAGCTTTTCCTTTTTAATGAATAAAAAACTAAATCTAAAACTTAATTCCACTTTGATATTATGGGGTATTGTGTGTAGGCCAGTGACACAAAATCTCAATGTAATCCATTTTAAATTCAGGCTGTAACACAACAACAAGTAAATTGTATATAATTAAAATCTACTATCTATTCACCACCACAAACCGATGCTGGCTCTAAGAACACACTCTACGAGCTGTATAGGGCTCGTGGGACTAAACACCTCCCTCTGCAACTGGATCCTGGACTTCCTGACGGGCTGCCCCCAGGTGGTAACAACACATCTGCCACGCTGATCCTCAACACAGGGGCCCCTCAGGAGTGCGTGCTCAGTCCCATCCTGTACTCCCTGTTCACTCATGACTCCAACACCAACATTTAGTTTACTGATGACACACCAGTGCTATGCCTGATCACCGACAATGAAGAGACAGACTATAGGGAGAAGGTCAGAGACCTGGCCGTGTGGTGCCAGGACAACAACCTTTCACTGAATGTGCTCAAAACAAATGAGATGATTGTGGACTACAGGAAAAGGGGGACCAAGCACACCCCCATTCTCATCGACAGGGCTGTAGTGGAGCAGGTTGAGAGCTTCAAGTTCCTTGGTGTCCACATCCCCAACAAACGAACATGGTCCAAGCACACCAAGACAGTCGTGAAGAGGGGACGACATAACCTATTCCCCCTCAGGAGACTGAAAATATTTGGCATAGGTCATCAGATCCTCAAAAGGCTGTACCTGGTATAGCAACTGCTTTGCCTCCAACAGCAAGATATTACAGAGGGTAGTGCGTACGGCCCAGTACATCACTGGGGCCAAGCTTCCTGCCATCCAGGACCTCTATACCAGGCGGTGTCAGAGGAAGGCCCTAAAAATTGTCAAAGACTTCAGCCACCCTAGTCATAGACTGTTCTCTCTGCTACCGCATGGCAAGCGGTACCGGAGCGCCAAGGCTAGATCCAAGAGGCTTCAAAATAGCTTCTACCCCCAAGCCATAAGACTCCTGAACATCTAATCAAATGGCTACCCAGACTATTTGCACTGCACCCACTCCCCCAGCCCCTCTTTTTAAGCTGCTGCTACTCTCTGTTATTATCTATGCATAGTCACTTTAAAAGCTCTACCTACATGTACATATTACCTCAATTACCTTGACTAACCGGTGCCTCTGCACATTGACTCTGTACCGGTAGTTTACTGCTGCTCTTTAATTATTTGATACTTTCATTTCTTATTCTTATTTTTTGGGGGAATTGTTGCATTGTTGGTTAAGGGCTTGTAAGTAAGCGTTTCACTGTATTCAGCACATTTGATTTGATAAAACCAAGATTGAACTCCTTGGCCTGAATGCCAAGCGTCACATCTGGAGGAAACCTGGCACCATGCCTACATGGTGGTGGCAGCATCATGCTGTGGGGATGTTTTTCAGTGGCAGGAACTGGGAGATTGGTCAGGATCGAGGCAAAGATGAACAGAGCAAAGTAAAGAAAGATCCTTGATGAAAATCTGCTCAAGAGCGCTCAGGATCTCAAACCGGGGCTTAGGTTCACCTTCCAACAGGACAGCGACCCAAAGCACATAGCCAAGACAATGCAAGAGTGGCATTGGGACAAGTCTCTGAATGTTCATGAGTGGCCCAAGCAGAGCCCGGACTTGAACACGATCAAACATCTCTGGAGAGACCTGAAAATAGCTATGCAGCAACGCTCCCCATCCAACCTGACAGATCATGAGAGGATCTGGAGAGAAGAATGGGAGAAGCTCCCCAAATACAGGTGTGCCAAGCCTGTAGCGTCATAGCAAAAAAGACTTGAGGCTGTAATCGCTGCCAAAGATGCTTCAACAAACTGAGTAAAGGGTCTGAATACTTATGTAAATGTTCAAATTTCAGTTTTTTATTGTTAATAAATTAGAAAAAAAGTTTTAAAAATCCTGTTTTTGCTTTGTCATTATGTGTAGATAGATGAGGAAAAAAACGATTGAATCAATTTTAGAATAAGACTGTAACCTGCCAACATTTTTTAAAAGCCAAAGGCACTATATACAGTTGAAGTCGGGAATGTTTACATAGTCATTGAAACTCGTTTTTCAAACACTCCACAAATTTCTTGTTAAAAAACTATAGTTTTGGCACGTCGGTTAGGACATCTACTTTGTGCATGACACAAGTACATTCTCCAACAATTGTTTACAGACAGATTATTTCACAGACACATTTCCTTTAAACAGCTTGGAAAATTCTAGAAAATAATGTCATGGCTTTAGAAGCTTCTGATAGGCTAATTGACATAATTTGAATCAATTGGAGGTGTACCTGTGGATGTATTTCAAGGACTACCTTCAAACTCAGTGCCTCTGAACTTGACATCATGGGAAAGTCAAAAGAAATCAGCCAAGACCTCAGAAAAAAATATTATAGACCTCCACAACTCTGGTTCATCCTTGGGAGCAATTTCCAAATGCCAATAGGTACCACGTTCATCTGTACAAGCAATAGTACGCAAGTGTAAACACCATGGGCCCTGGGACCACGCAGCCGTCATACCGCTCCGGAGGGAGATGCAAAATGTCTCCTAGAGATTAACATACTTTGGTGCGAAAAGTTCAAATCAATCCCAGAACAACAGCAAAGGACCTTGTGAAGATGATGGAGGAAACAGGTTCAAAAGTATCTATATCCACAGTAAAAACGAGTCCAATGTCGACATAACCTGAAAGGGTTAGGGTTAGGAAGAAGCAAGGAAGAAGCCACTGCTCCAAAACCGCCATAAAAAAGCCAGACTACGGTTTGCAACTACACATGGGGACAAAGATCGTACTTTTTTGAGAAATGTCCTTTGGTCTGATGAAACAAATATAGAACTGTTTTGCCATGATGACCATCATTATGTTTGGATGGAAAAGGGGGAGGTTTGCAAGCCGAAGAACACCATCCTAACCGTGAAGCACTGGGTTGGCAGCATCATGTTGTGGGGGTGCTTTGCTGAAGGAGGGACTGGTGCACTTCACAAAATAGATGGCATCATGAGGACAGAAAATGTGGATATATTGAAGCAACATCTCAAGACATCAGTCAGGAAGTTAAAGCTTTGTGTCAAATGGACAATGACCCCAAGCATACTTCCAAAATTGTGGCAAAATGGCTTAAGGACAACACAGTCAAGGTATTGGAGTGGCCATCACAAAGCCTTGCCCTCAATCCTATAGAAGATTTTGTGGGCAGAACTGAAAAAGCTAGTGCGAGCAAGGAGGCCTACAAACCTGACTCAGTTACACCAGCTCTGTAAGGAGAAATGGGCCAAAAGTCACCCAACTTATTGTGGGAAGCTTGTGGAAGGCTACCTGGGAATGTGATGAAATAAATAAAAGCTGAAATAAATCATTCTCTCTACTATTATTCTGACATTTCACATTCTTAAAATAAAGTGGTGATCCTAACTGACCTAAGACAAGGAATTTTTACCAGGATTAAATGACAGGAATTGTGAAAAATTGAGTTTAAATGTATTTGGCTAAGTTGTATGTAAACCTCTGACTTCAACTGTATATATACACTACCGTTCAACAGTTTGGGGTCACTTAGCAACTTTTTGTCCATTAAAATGACATGAAATTGATCAGAAATACAGTGTAGTCAGTAGTGTATATACAGCTCATGAAAAAATTAAGAGACCACTGCAAAATTATCCGTTTGTCTGGAATTACTATTTATAGGTATGTGTTTTGGTCAAATTAAAATGTTTATTTTATTCTATAAACTACTGACAAAATCTCTCCCAAATTACAAATAAAAGTATTGTCATTTAGAGCATTTATTTTCAGAAAATGACAACTGGTCAAAAAAAATGCAGTGTTGTCAGACCTCGAATAAGGCAAAGAAAATAAGTACATGTTATTTTATAAACAACACAATAGAAATTTAGAAAGAGCTCAGAAATCAATATTTGGTGGAATCACCCTGATTTTCAATCACAGCTTTCATGCGTCTTGGCATGCTCTCCACCAGTCTTTCATATTGATGTTTATGACTTTATGCCACTTCTGGCGCAAGAATTCAAGCAGCTCGGCTTTGATTGATGGCTTGTGACCATCCATCTTCCTCTTGATCACATTCCAAAGGATTTTAATGGGGTTCAGGTTTGGAGATTGGGCTGGACATGACAGGGTCTTGATCTGGTGGTCCTCCATCCACACCTTGATTGGCCTGGCTGTGTGGCATGGAGCATTGTCCTGCTGGAACAACCAATCCTCAGAGTTGCGGAACATTGTCAGAGCAGAAGGAAGCATGATTTCTTCCAGAACAACCTTTTACCTGGCTTGATTCATGCGTCCTTGCTGAAGCATCCCCAGATCATCACCCATCCTCCACCAAATTTCACAGTGGGTATGAGACACTGTGGCTTGTAGGCCTCTCCAGGTGATGAGCTACAGTAGTTAAAAAGCTAGACATAGAAATAGATCTTGCCTTTCCCTAAACAGCAGGAAAGCAGATTGTACAGTCAACTTTCCTGCCAGTTCTTGACTATGGTGACACAATTTACCACAGTGCAGCAGCCACTGCTCTAAAACTATTTGATGCCCTCTACGATAGCGCTCTTCGCTTTATCACAGGTGACAGTTTTAATACTAATCACTGCATCCCCTATCAAAAGGATGGCTGGTTCTAATTAAAGTCCTGTAGATCACTTCATGATTCTCTTTTTGTTTACAAAGTCTACTCCACATGCTTCTGCCTTACCTAACTTCATTGTTGAAGTATAAAAACATGAGTTACCAAACCCGTTTACAGAGTTGGTTAACTCTAGAGGTTCCTCAGGTCTCCACCAAATTAGGTAAATACACTTTTATTTTTAATGCACCTCACTGCTGGAATATACAGAACTCATTACAATTGGATGTTCTGATGATGCTCGGGCAGTTTAGGGTGTTGATTGAGGTCCTAGTTTTTCTTAAACAGTTACATTCTTAAAAATGGTTGTGTTGTTTTATATTGTATTGCTGTGATCAGGGCACCCTTGTGAATGAGACCCTGGTCTCATCTGGTTTTCTCTGAATAAATAAACAAGAAATGAAATAAAATATCTATAAGGCCATGTATCTGTGGCAATAACAGGTTCAACTTGAGTCGGTGTCCATCATTGTGTCTGAAACCGGGTACCTGGAGCGACCGTCCCTTATATAAACTGGCACCTCATTTCTCATCTCCAGCTGGTGGCTGGTATACTGTATATTTCCCAGAGTAAATGGAAGCTAGCAATCTGGAAGAATAGTCATTAACTAAGCGGATAAGGAAAAGGGAGAAGGTGTAGGGCTTGCCAATTCATTTGTGGTGTGTTATGGCCACATTGATTGTCTATTTTTAAATGACAGGAGCTTTCACAGTCACCACAGAGAGGGATTAGCTGAGCAAATCAAAGCTGAAGCGCCGGTCATAAATAAACCTGTGGTGAAGGAAGGATGGAACCTTTCCTACATAGCATTGTTCTGGCAGCTTCGACATGCTAAGAATATAGATAACAATACAACTGATACATCTCTCCCATCCATCTTCACATGATGACAGCGAGTTCATTGACATGACACCGATTCTCTATCAGCAGAACACAAGAGAGGTCAAATCGGTACTACAACAATCATGTGATCCCTGAACATATGTGGTCCATTGTTTCTGTATGTGCATCCAAGGTCCATCCTAAGACAATACATAATACTACCGACACTTGACAAGAGTTTCATGGTTTCAGTTACATGACAGTAATTGTTAATTGGCAGAACAGGAGTAGAGATAAAATCTATATAGGACAAATTAAGAAAGACATATTCAAATGTGATCCATGAACCTATGTGACCTAGGCTGCGTATCAGTGGATGCTGCTGAGGGGAGGAAGGATCATAATAATGGCTGGAATGGAGCAAACGGAATGACATCAAACACACGGAAACCATTCCACTCATTCCACTCCAGCCGTTACCACGAGCCCGTTCTCCCCAATTAAGGTGCCACCAAACTCCTTTGCTGCGTACATGCACCCATGGTCATTTCCAAGCATTTCCATTTATGTGGATGAGTTCAATTGCTTTGCACAAAAAAGGGGTTAATTGTTTATGAGCAAATCAAATTAGCTTCCAAAGTTTACAACTTTTCTCTTCTCTAAATTAATATGAATACTAATACTAATACTAATATTAATACTACTGTGTCTAATGGGGGACCAGCGTCAGTGTCAGCCTCATTACTGCTGTGTATCACTGCCCAGGGGAGGAGTTGCTCTATAAAACCATGTGACACCTAATTTTGGATTTACTGTATATGATATTAGCGTGAATATGGCCATCACAAATCAAATTGCTTCTGCCAATCAACAGGCAGAACGAAGCCATAGCTGGAATGCTGTTCAGCAAGATAGTTATTCTGAACAGTATAGAAGTTTTCGACACGCTGAAAACTAGAGGATTCTGCAGATGACCTTCAGTCCATTCAGCTCAACTAAAAACAAGTCTTGAATTCCCTCAGGTGGATAGTTGCATTGCAGTGCTGCACTGACTGAAACACTGTTGGGGGTTCATTACATCTCTATTTCCGCCAAAGTTGGCAGTTCGCTATTACTGAAAATGACTTTCAACTGAAGTAAAAAGAAAAACAAGCAGCATGTCTCTTCTCCCGTCCTGCAGACATATCATTTCAGTTCAAAAATCAATAACCTCAAAATGTTTGTTCTTAAAAATGTTTTGATCATCTCAGTCCATTAGACTTCTTTAAGCCACGTAACCTTTCGCTGTCACCGAATCGATAGGCTGGAAACGAAAGACGAATGATTAATAAATACACTGACAAATGAGATTTAGTAGTATGGGAAGTGAATGTTTGACAAGAGATAAGAACACATAGCACTCCTTTTGCAGTTTGCTAGAGACAGAAACTTTGTTTCTAACTAAATTACTGTACATCTGCCGTGGAGACCAAAACACACCGCCAGTAACTTCCATTACAGAGCAGAGATAACGATGTATAAATGCAATTAATATGACAGATGGGCAACAACATCCTGATGATCATTTGACTCCATCATCATAGTCAGTTTAGTCCCATTAGATCAGTAGATGTAATAATGGAATTTCACAGGAATGTATCCAGCATGCTTGTGTCACAGAGTTTATTTTTTGTTGAATCAGGGATCTTGGACAATTATCCCTTGTGACAGAGGAATTATACAGAATGAGTGGTAAGAATAGAAAATGATATGAATGAATGTAGAGGGGTCGTTCCACAAAAAGAGTGCCTTTTGTGTCCTTTTTAAGTAGAAATTGTGCACCAATATAGAATTTGAAAACGCCTGTTATATAAAACTAAGTGCCCTGGAGAATAGTCCACATGGAGAATTCAATAAATCTGAATAGCTAAAATGAGAAGACTTTCTAAAGTCCCAGAATTCACTTAACCCCATCATTTTCACCCTTGTTGTAAAGCGCTGGTTATTTAGTTGCTTTGACAAAGTCATTTCTAAAGATCATTATTTATAGTCAAATTATAGTGTAAAAGCAGATGAGTTGGTTATACTCTTTTTTTGGGCCATTTTCTGATGTTCTGTGGTGGAAAAGCCGAACACGTCAACCCTGTTACCCCTAAATAAACATGCTAGAAATGTTTTAAGAATGCCATTTTTGGGGTGAAGCTTGCATTCAATTGCCACTCGTTGTTGCACACAACAAGCTTCCATTCCATTTACATTTTTTAAAAACCATATTCCACTTCCAAAAAGGCACTGAAATAGTAGAAAGATCCGCCATGCTCCATTCACTTCTCATGTTTGGGAATCTGTGTAGAATTGATGCGAACCTCATTTTAGAGTGAACATCTTCTAAACTGATAGTTCAACCCAAAATCAGCTGATTTAGACATACGGACATTATCCCTAACCTACTGCACCAGAAACAGTCAAGGAACAAAAATGATTAGCTTCAATAGCCATACTTGATTATTGATTTCTATTACCGTTAGTATGTATCTATCTTATCCTGCTACTGGTCATTATTATTCCTGTTCACATTTATATACTATCAGTAGTATATAAGCATAATGATGTACAGTATATGGCCACCTGGACTCACCCCGCACACTGACTCGTTACCGGTACCCCCTGTATATAGCTTCATTATTGTTATTTTATTGTGTTACATTTATATATATTTTTACTTTAGTTTATTTAGTATATATTTTCTTAAAACTGTGTTGTTGGTTAAGGGCTTATAAGTAAGCATTTCATGGTAAGGTCTACCTGGTGTATACGGCACATGTGATGAATACAATTTGATATATTCCTGCTAACAGTCACTTTTCAGCCCTGTTTACATATGTATATCCGCCTACACTGACACTTTTGCACACACACACACCCTCACACATACACCCTCACACTTACACACACACACCCACTCACCACTTATGCTGCTGCCATACTGTTTATTATTATTATTTATCCTGCAACCAGTTACTTTCCCCTAATCCCCTGCCTACATGTACTGTACATATCTACCTGAAACTACTCCAGTATCCCTGCACATTGTACATTTGGTATTGACCCTGACCCTGTATATAGCTTCTTGTCTTAGTTCTCCTGGGTTCTTTATAATATGTTTGTATGTATTAGTTATACTATTTTGATATTGATTACTGCACTGTTGGGTAAGAGCTTGTAAGTTAAGCATTTCACCGTACTTGTGCTTGTGACAATAAAACTTTAGATGAAAGATTAACATTAATCTAACTTTTCCTTCAAATCTTACCACCCTTAGCAAACCCATGACGACCCCCCCCCCCACCACCCCCCCCACCACCCCCAGTCTCAGTTCCATATTGATTTGACATGAACAAAGACAAGCTAGCACCTAGTAGCAGTCAGCTGCGTTGGAAATGTCCCTACCCTGGCTGCAGAGCAAAGCATGTTTTATGCTAATTGTCCTTCTCCAGCTGGTGGGGTGTGTTGATGTCATCGGAGGGGGCTCCCCTGATAGCTCACCCTAACCAAAGTCACTAACAGAAAAGCTGCTCCACTAGGGCTCAGCGATACCGTCAAAATATCATATCACAATATTTGTCGCATTTTTTACGGTATTTCATGTTTCTGAATAATTAAAGCTCTAAATATGTTTTATGAGTAGTGCATGATTCTTGAATTGCAACAAATTATCCAGATGGAAGCCACTCTCGAGAAAAAGGCACATGACAGCACGCCTGGAGTTTGCAAAAAAGCATGTGAAAGACAGGGCATAAAGGAAAAGATTCTGTGGTCTGATGAGACAAAAATGTAACTCTTTGGGCTGAATGCAAAGCGTTATGTCTGGAGAAAACCGTGCACAGCTCATCACCAGTCTAACACCATCCCTACTGGAAAGCATGGTGGTGGCAGCATCATGCTAGGTGGATGCTTCTTTGCGACAGGGAATGGGAGACTGGTAAGTATAGAGGGAACAATGAATGTAGCCAAGTACATTGGGGCAGCAAGGGTGGCAGGTAGCCTAGTGGTTAGAGCATTTGGCCAGTAATCAAAATGTTGCTAGATCAAATCACTGAGCTGACAAGGTACAAATCTGTCGTTCTGCCCTTGAACAAGGCAGTTCACCCACTGTTCCTAGGCCATCATTGTAAATAAGAATTTGTTCTTAACTGACTTGCCTAGTTATACAAAGGTTAAATAAATATTTAAAATTAATAAAAGTACAGGCAAATCCTTGACGAGAACCTGCTTCAGAGTGCAAATGACCTTAGACTGGGGGGAAGATTCCAACAGGACAATGACCCAAAGCAAAGCTGGAATGGCTTCAGAACAAGAATGTGAAAGTCCTTGAGTGGCCAAGCTGAATCCCATTGAAAATGTGTGGAAAGTAGAGGTCAACCGTTTAATCGGCATGGCCGATTTCAAGTTTTCATAAAAATCGGTAATCTGCCTTTTTGGATGCCGATTATGGCCGATTACAGTACAATCCACGAGGAGACTGCGTGGCAGGCTGACCACCTGTAACGGGAGTGCAGCATCAAAAGGACCTTATGGCTGCAAGGAGCCAAGGTAAGTTACTAGCTAGCATTACACTTATCTTATAAAAAACAATCAATCGTCACATAATCACTAGTTAACTACACATGGTTGATGATATTACTAGATTAACTTGCTTGTTCTGCGTTGCATATAATCAATGTGGTGCCTGTTAATTTATCATCGAATCACAGCCTACTTCAACTTGATAATTTAACAAAAGCGCATTCGCCTAAAAAACTCAATCGTTGCAATAATGTACCTAACAATAAACATCAATACACAGGTAAAAAAATGTATACCTGCATATGTAGTTAAAATAAATTAATGTTAGCAGGCAATATTAACTAGGGAAATTTTATCACTTAGTGCACTTAGTTCAGTGCAAGCAGAGTCAGGGTATATGCAGCAGTTTGAGCCGCCTGGCTCATTGCGAACTGTTGAAAGGCCATTTATTCCTAACAAAGATTGTACTTAATTTGCCAGACTTTGACATAATTATGACATAACATTGAAGGTTGTGCAAAGTAACAGTAATATTTAGACTTAGGGTTGCCACCCGTATTTCACTGAAAGAATAAACAAAATAATTTGTTTTCGAAATTATAGTTTCCAGATTTGACCATATTAATGACCAAAGGCTCATATTTCTGTGTGTTTATTATAATTAAGTCTATGATTTGATATTTGATAGAGCAGTCTGATTGAGCGGTGGTAGGCAGCAGCAGGCTCGGTAAGCATTCATTCAAACAGCAGCTCTTAGCAATGGTGGGATGCACAGCTCTATTTATGACTTCAAGCCTATTAACTCCCAAGATTAGCCTGGCAAAACTAAAGTGCCTATAAGAACATCCAATAGTCAAAGGTATATGAAATACAAATGGTATAGAGAGAAATAGTCCTATAATTCCTATAATAACTACAACCTAAAACTTCTTAACTGGGAATATTGAAGACTCATGTTAAAAGGAACCACCAGCTTTCATATGTTCTCATGTTCTGAGCAAGGAACTTAAACATTAGCTTTTTTGCATGGCACATATTGCACTTTTACTTACTTTTTACTTACACTGTGTTTTTGCATTATTTAAACCAATTTGAACATGTTTCATTATTTATTTGAGACCAAATTGATTTTATTTATGTATTATATTAAGTTAACATAAAAGTGGTCATTGTTCATTCAGTATTGTTGTAATTGTCATTTATTACAAATACATTAAAACGAATTGGCCGATTAATTGGTATCGCCTTTTTGGTCCCCCAATAATCGGTATCGGTGTTGAAAAGTCATAATCGGTCAGACCTCTAGTGGAAAGACTTGAAGATTGCTGTTCAGAGCTTGACAGAGCTTGAGAAAATCTGCAAGGAAGAGAAAAGTCCCAAATATAGATGTGCGAAGCTGATACAGACATACCCAAGACGACACAAAGCTTTAATCACCACCAAAGGTGCCTTAGGGGTGTGATTACTCATGTAAAATTAGATATTTGTGTAATTCATTCTCAATAAATGTGCTAAAACTTCAAAAAACATGATTTCACTTTGTCATTATGGGGTATTGTGTGTAGATGGGTGAGAGAAAAATATATATTTAATCCATTTTGAAATCAGGCTGTAACACAACAAAACGTGGAATAAGCCAAGGGGTATGAATACTTTCTGAAGTCACTGTATCAGGTGCTTATATATCAGTGCATAAGGCCATAGTGTGCCAGTCCCTGATAGAACATAATAATGAGAAACATGACATTAGTACTGTACACTAACAATACTGCAGAGGTCTATGACAAATAATCTAGATGCAGATAGGCTGAATAATACAGCATCTACACAGCATGCTAGTCTCCTTCATTACAGCCCATGTTGCAGTACCCCTGTGTCTCTGTTACTCTACAGCAGGGGTTTTCTACTCTTACCCTACAAGGTCCGGAGCCTGCTGGTTTTCTGTTCTACCTGATCATTACGGTAATTTAACCCACCTGATGTCCCAGGTCTAAATCAGTCCTTGATTAGAGTAGAACAATGAAAAAACGCAGAGGAACTGGCTTCGAGGTCCAGAGTTGAGTTTGAGGGCTCTACAGTATATTGGTCGAGAGCACAAGATCTCACAGCTCAGGTGTAAAATATGTAGTGAAACCAATTGGAAGAGAGTGCAAGCTTAAGGGAGAGTGACAATTAGGGGACACAGATCCCACAGTTCCAGTACAGCACTGAGGAAACAGGAAAGGACACAGAGCAGAACCATGCAGGCTATTGTCTGTGTGCTGGATAAGCCAAAAGGTGTTCTCTCATCGGAATCAATGCAAAAGTTGTCGGAATAAAACTGATTGTGTTCTTCACAAGACCTACTTTATAGGTCAGCAAAAGGGAACACTTTCCTTACACAGTTAGCATACATAGGGTTAAATATTTTTGGTAAAGAAGCAAAGACTTAATAGCCTTGCTACAAAGGTTGAATAAATATCCTTTTATGAAACAAGAATGCAGATCTGTGGAGACAGGTGTAACTTCCACCTTCATTAGTAATTCCTATATGTTAGACGGGAGGTTACGCATCGACATGGCTCCCAGATAAATTAAAAAAAGTGGAAAATAGAAAAGAGAAGGACAGGAAGTGAAATGTGCTGGATCAGCTTGTGTTCATGTCTGCCTCGGCATTGTGTTTCTCAGCATGATTAGCCTAGCAACTGAACACTGCCAACCTTCTGTGCTCTATCAAAGACTATGCTCTTCTCTACAGGTTTAACAGTTCTTTAATTGCTGCAAGACCAAGCATTCACAGTTTACACAAAACCCTGTCCGCAGTGCAACGCCAGCACAAACCGTGCCAGCGCCAGTCAGTCATAAGGTAGTTAGGCTTCCTCTTTTGCTTATCTCTTTTCCCTCCATCTTTTTGTTTCTGACTCTGTCATCTGCTTAACAGCCTAACTAAGTGATGATCACTCGAGACTGCCATTACGAATTGTCTCATTCATTCTGTGTATTAACCCACGATCATTACACAGTTAAAAGCACAGATTGTGCTCATGCTACGGAAGAGTGCTCACACGTTTGCTGGGTGCTAATGTGCAGGAGACACTGTACATGTTGTACAACCACCTGTGAAAATAACTATAGAGCTTGTTTCTGTTTGTCTTGGGTTGTTCTCATGTGTGTGTATATTACTGCTGGCTAATGGCTCAATAAAAGGATGCAAGGATATTTGAGGTAAAAGTAAATTATTTTATAATAGTTTTTTATCAAAGTCTGAAAGAAACATATTTTATTCTATATTTGACATCTCTTTCAGCTGTTATTTTCCATGGTATTTCTGTGTCCTTGAAGTCCAGGCGGTATCAGTCTTACTGTACCTAATTCAACATATCACGCTTACTACAGTACATTCAGCCATTTTAATTCAAAGCACATAAAGAATGTTACAGGAAATGATGAATGGGAGAAAAAATGATGTGGGCTAAAAAGGACATTGAGGAAGCTCTGGATCGGCTTACAATCACGTTATGTATGAAAGGAGCTCATTAGCAAATAGGTTATTCATCCTGGGGAAATATGCTGACTGTGACCCTGCTGCACGTTCAATGTTAACAGAAGCTTATATGGGCAACAGTGTAGTATATTCACAGCATGCTACACTAGGAATGGGCTAGAGATAACATCTTTTCCTCAATGTCAGTATTATTGACAATACCTATCTTTCAAAATAATTTCCCTTAATAAGACATGCTGTAGTGAATGTCATTAACTAAGTATTTACATCAAATATTTGCATTCCTGCATATGAGTGCGTAGCCATTATCACGGTATTGCCATTGTTTGGGTCAGTATAATAATGTCAGTTTAACGTCAAGGCTGTCAGAAAAATTAGAATTACAAAAGTAATTATGGTCAGAGAGGACAATCCACATGAACATGTCTGCCAGTCATTGCGACCTGTTAACAGCCTCCACATTTCCACCACTCCCTCATTAAGCCAAGACGCAAAAAATAAAACAAAATGTACTGCTTGATTGTGTCCACTAGCTAGCCCTCATGGTTGACAACAATCAGACCAAATTGCTCTCTGCTGTGTGCTGATGCCACTAGCATTTTGTTACCTAGTAGCTTGGAATTAGAGCAGCAAGTCTAATATTCCGCCGGTATTCACTCCTTCTTTTCAACTGAATAGTAATTGAAGGGTGGTGAATTCTGCTACTTTCTGATCATAACAGTTCCTGCTCTGGTTGATAGCTCTGGGTCACCGTGTGATTGCATGCCTATGATGCGATTACCACATGGTTCTGCTTCAGCCTCAGTTCGTCTCGCCACAGGTAGGATTTGATATGCGTGGGAGGTGGGGTCTTTTTGTTTTTGAATGAGAACCTGCCAAGTTGCCTTGGATGCCAATGTTGTTCTGTGAACCTAATGTTTGACTAACTCACATCAATTCATTATCACTTACATTACATGATGATTCATCTCCATCTTGACATCAAATATTTATTTGCCTGTCTTCGCAAACAAATATGCAGCTAAAGACCCTCTAGTAGTAGGACTGCAGCTAAAGACCCTCTAGCAGTAGGACTGCAGCTAAAGACCTTCTAGCAGTAGGACTGCAGCTAAAGACCCTCTAGCAGTAGGACTGCAGCTAAAGACCCTCTAGCAGTAGGACTGCAGCTAAAGACCCTCTAGCAGTAGGACTGCAGCTAAAGACCCTCTAGCAGTAGGACTGCAGTTAAAGACCCTCTAGCAATAGGACTGCAGCTAAAGACCCTCTAGCAGTAGGACTGCAGCTAAAGACCCTCTAGCAGTAGGACTGCAGCTAAAGACCCTCTAGCAGGAGGACTGCAGCTAAAGACCCTCTAGCAGTAGGACTGCAGCTAAAGACCCTCTAGCAGTAGGACTGCAGCTAAAGACCCTCTAGCAGGAGGACTGGGAGAAGAACACTGTTCTCCTCACTATCAAAGTCACAGATGTTCTCGCCATGGGGATTTTAGTACACAAAGACACCTGTTAGGACGACAGAGCCAAAATAGCCAGTGGTCACAACAACGCCGCAACTGGGCCAAAACACTTTACAAACTGGGCAATTCAGGGCGAGAGAAGCAGGAAATAACTGTTTAATTGAGCCCAGTTGGCTTACTGTTCCTGTTGGAATGTATCTTTCTGCCCTCGCAAAGCACACTGAATACTGCAGATAATATTTATTTCTCCATTATCTTTATTGGGTAAAACCAATGATGTATACAGTATAAACCCTGGATTGCTGATACTATGTTCTGGCCATGGAGATGCTTTGAAGCCACCGGTCAGCCATATCGGCAATTATCAGAAAAGCAGTCCTCCATAGAAATGAATGGAATTTGACAGTATTTCATTCAAATATTTCATGGACAAAATTACATGTATTTAAGTATTTTTGTTGTTGTGGTGGGGACAGTACCATTAGTATTTTTCCATCTAGTGTATATATAGTGTATATATAAATCATTGGGCAAAACGACAAGCCAGATGGAGAAAAACAATGTTGTTTTTGCCTCCCAAGTGTGTGAGAGATGAGAAATATGAGAGAATATGACGACGTATGATTGTCTGCATGTCTGCATGCATGCGCTTGCATCAACACAGTATGTTTTAGATATTACACAAAATCATAATTTACTCAAAACTCATGTCCTACATATGGTGGCCTATTGTTTTGTGTGTTTGTGTACAGCTTCCACCATGCCCTGTATACATATTACTCACAAACATGACACCCCTCGACACAATAGAGTGCTTGATGAAGGATAAGCATGATAAATATGCATGAACCTAAAAAGAAACACAGCCGTTTCTATCACCGATCTATATTCTTAACCTCAGCAACACACACACGCACGCACACACACACACACACACACACACACACACACACACACACACACACAGAGAGAGCTGTAAATCCATGCTATGCATGATACCGTCACTCACCTTGACACGGCTCTTAGCCCACTCTAAACACGTGTGACCTAAAGGACTTGGGTATTACATGGCTTTGCACTAAAACACTTCTTCTACGGGATAATTAGTGCAGGATCCCAGCTTATCCAGAGGCAGACACAATACCTGCCAAACGGGAGAGTGTCGTGTATGTGTGTGTGTGTGTGTTTCGTGTATGTGTGTGTGTGCACTTCAGAATGGGAGAAAGAAAGAGAGCGAGAGAGAAAGACAGACAGACAGACAGACAGACAGACAGACAGACAGACAGACAGACAGACAGACAGACAGACAGACAGACAGACAGAGACAGACAGACAGACAGAGTGAGATTGAGTGAGTTTATAGCATACTAATGAGACTGAATCAGAGATAACGTATAACTCGTGTTTGGGGTCGAACTGCCAATTTCCCTCAAGGCTTATCAGAACTGTTTGGTGGAACTCTTTACAGTAGTGTTGGCTGTGTTGAATTACAGTAAAGATGGAATCTGACAGAAACATATTGTGAGTAGGGAAATAGAAATGGGGAGTCTGTAAAATAGCGCTGTTGAAACGCTTCGAAGGTTGTGAACTTTCTTAAACACCTCGGTACCTCACCGCATGGCGCTGTCTTTGCTCCAAGGTGTGAAAGGAATGCTGATGTGAATCTAATTTCATGCCTCTTAGCTATCCTTTGTTCTCTGTTTAATTTCAAATTAGTGAGGTTTTAGGTAGTTCAATGTTTGAATCTTAGGGCGGCAGGTTGCCTGGTGGTTAGAGCTGACCAGGTGATAAATCTGTCGATGTGCCCTTGAGCAAGGAACTTAACCCTAATTTGCTCCAGGAGTGCCGTACTACTATGGCTGACCCTGTAAAAAAAAAAAACATTTAATTGCACCTATCTGGCGTATGTGACAATAATACAAACAACATCTTAGTTGTTTTTGGGTAATTGAAATAGAAAGTTATGAGGCAGGCCAGGGTACAAAGATCTGGGGGTAGGTAGAGAATGATGCAAGAGAAAATGGAGAATGGAAGTCTTTGTGAAATTAACAAGCATAGATAAAAGGTTTAGGTGTGTCAGTGGGATCCGTGATCATAGGGAGAATGTGTTGTGGTGGCTGCGCTCCAAGGTGTGATGGGAATTCTGTAGGGAATCAAATTTTAAGGTTCTTAAACATCTTTTTGTCAAGGGCTTATTTAGACAATGCCTCCTTTTTCCATTTTTCAGAACACATTTTTCGATCAGAATTTTTCATAAATAAACCAAAATGTATCTAAGCCATGACACTGATCAAATTAAATTATGATTCACATTTGAGATTCTTGACTCAGTGCTTGTCTAAAAGCCAATGTAAATTCTTACCAAGTTTAATTAATTAAGCTCTGTTAGATAAAACATGTATAAAGTGTAACCATTTAATTTTGCAATTGTGTTACACGCAAAAATGAAGAGTCAAGGGGAAATTTTGTTTAAAAAAATACACTTTGTCCCTCTGAATCATACTTTTAACTCTGGTATACAGCACACATCGAGGCAGTATAAAATTAAAGGAGGAGGACGTGAAGCTAAAATAGGCTACAGATAGAGGTCACCTTCAAACGGAGTGCACATCAGAAAAGCGAAAAAGCAACTGGAGCCTAAAAACAGAATGATGCACAGTCTTTCATCCTGGCCATGCTGTAGCGACCGGGGCCTGGCAGCCCGGCGGAAGAAGTTTGCTGGCCGTTTGGTAACTTTGATGCCAGAGATGGAGGTGATGATCTAACTGAGTGAGTCAGCCACTGAGAGACCATTGATTCCACTGTGCCTTTGATTCTGGTGGAAAGCCCATACTTTATTCAACATGAGACATTGTCTAGCTAACTGTCCATACTTATGGTGTGGTGAAGCTGATGGTGTACTAATACAGTGTATGCTCTATCCGAAATGTATGTGTTTATTCGTGGTTACTTTGTTGTCTAGACAAAATCTAACTTCAAAAGGATTAGGATTATTATCGACTATGACAACAATAAACTAGGAAAATACTGGCTGCTGGAAACATATTGGATCTTATGCTTATCTAATGGGCTTTATTTTAAAAAATGACAGAATATGTTCAGTATTGAAGCCGAATAGCAGGCTATATGTAATTGCAAACGGGAGAAAGAAAAATCTGTGAATCTATATGTAATTGTAAAAGTAATCATCTGAAATGGTGTTATGTAAGATTATTGCTTTTGGCAAAGCGCTATTCCACTTTAATTTCTCATTTCCTCCTAATCCTGTAAAGTTGGATTGGCCTTTTTTTCCTGGTGCCATTGGCTTTTCAGAGAAATGAAAGCTACTCTAACAACCAAAAAAGACTCAAACAGAATAAAATACCAGGTTTTTTTCATAGGCTGAAAATGAATGTCCTTAGAGGAGAGTAGCATACTTCAAAAAAATACTATAGGAAACAAAATAGTAAGTATACTGCAATGCCTTCAGAAAGTATTCATACCCCTTTTCTTTTTCCAAATGTTGTTGTATTACAGCATAAATTAAACATTTAATAAATTGAGATTGTGTCACTGGAATTTTGTTTGTAGAAAATGTAAAGCTAAAATGTCTTGAGTCAAGAAGTATTCAATCCATTTGTTATTGTCATGCTGGCATAAATTATTCGGGAGACAGGCGCAGGAATGCGTAACAGTTTTTTTTATTAAGCCCAAATTACGGCATGCGGTGTAAAGGCACGGGAACGAAGACCAAACAAACACGTAACAAAACATAGGGTAGAAACCCAACACAAACGAGCGAGGAGTACCTCGAATAAATAACACACGCGCACAATAATTAACACACCAGACGAGACCCGTAATCATCTGCGCAATCCACAATGGCACGAAAGCCAAAACACACAGCACTTACACGCACCAATGGACAATGTAACAATATTCGACAGCCCAATGGAAACCAAAGGGCACACTTATACAAGTACCAATCAGTGGGAATAGGGGACAGGTGTGCATAATGAGAGTTCCAGAGGGATCCGTGACAGTACCTCCCCCCCTGACATACTGCACGCAACGACATCGGCCTCGAGGACGATCACAGGAACGCAGTGCGGGTCGATCAGAACCCGATGCAGCTGCCGAAGTTGCGTCGTCATCGGACGGGCAGTCGCCGCTGGCTGCCGAAGTTGCCTCTTGGTTCCCGAAGTTGCCGCTGGCTGCCGAAGTTGCGGCGGCGGCGGATGGACCAGTAGCAGTGGCGTCGGACAGACCGGTTGTGGCAGCGTCGGAAGGGCCAGTTGCAGCTACCGAAGTTGCAGCACCGCCAGGCGGACCAGTCGCAGCGTCGTCTGACGGGCCATTCCCGCTGTCTCCCTTAAATGGTTGATTATTCTGTCATGATGGTATGAAGAGATTCGGGAGACAGACACAGGAATGTGTAATAGGTTTTTTTATTAAGCCCAAATTACGGCGTGCCGTGTAAAGGCACAGGAACGAAGACCAAACAAACACAGGGTTGAAACCCAAATAAAAGAGTGAGGAGTACCTTGAATAAATAACACACTCACACAATGACTAACACACGGGACGAGACCCATAATCATCTGCGCAATTCACAATGGCACGAAAGCCAAAACACACAGCACAGGTACTCACATGCACCAACGGACATGATAACAATAATCGACAAACAAAAGAAACCAAAGGGCACACTTATACAAGTACTAATCAGTGGGAATAGGGGACAGGTGTGCATGATGAAAGTTCCAGAGGGATCCGTGACAGTATCCCCCACCAGGTACAACCTCAAATCTGTAAACATGGGCATCATGGGCATACACATCTGCTGTTTTCAACCAGGATCTCAGCGATCACTGCCTCATTTCCAGCATCCGTTATGGGTCGACCACCGCTCATCACTGTCAAAAGCTCCCTAAAACACTTCAGCGAGCAGGCCTTTCTAATCAACCTTTTTATTTTTATTTTTTTATTTCACCTTTATTTAACCACGTAGGCTAGTTGAGAACAAGTTCTCATTTGCAACTGCGACCTGGCCAAGATAAAGCATAGCAGTGTGAACAGACAACACAGAGTTACACATGGAGTAAACAATTAACAAGTCAATAACACAGTAGGAAAAAAAGGGGAGTCTATATACATTGTGTGCAAAAGGCATGAGGAGGTAGGCGAATAATTACAATTTTGCAGATTAACACTGGAGTGATAAATGATCAGATGGTCACGTACAGGTAGAGATATTGGTGTGCAAAAGAGCAGAAAAGTAAATAAATAAAAACAGTATGGGGATGAGGTAGGTAAAAATGGGTGGGCTATTTACCGATAGACTATGTACAGCTGCAGCGATCGGTTAGCTGCTCAGATAGCAGATGTTTGAAGTTGGTGAGGGAGATAAAAGTCTCCAACTTCAGCGATTTTTGCAATTCGTTCCAGTCACAGGCAGCAGAGAACTGGAACGAAAGGCGGCCAAATGAGGTGTTGGCTTTAGGGATGGTCAGTGAGATACACCTGCTGGAGCGCGTGCTACGGATGGGTGTTGCCATCGTGACCAGTGAACTGAGATAAGGCGGAGCTTTACCTAGCATGGACTTGTAGATGACCTGGTGCCAGTGGGTCTGGCGACGAATATGTAGCGAGGGCCAGCCTACTAGAGCATACAAGTCGCAGTGGTGGGTGGTATAAGGTGCTTTAGTGACAAAACGGATGGCACTGTGATAAACTGCATCCAGTTTGCTGAGTAGAGTGTTGGAAGCAATTTTGTAGATGACATCGCCGAAGTCGAGGATCGGTAGGATAGTCCGTTTTACTAGGGTAAGTTTGGCGGCGTGAGTGAAGGAGGCTTTGTTGCGGAATAGAAAGCCGACTCTTGATTTGATTTTCGATTGGAGATGTTTGATATGAGTCTGGAAGGAGAGTTTACAGTCTAGCCAGACACCTAGGTACTTATAGATGTCCACATATTCAAGGTCGGAACCATCCAGGGTGGTGATGCTGGTCAGGCGTGCGGGTGCACGAAAAGCATGCATTTGGCTTTACTAGCATTTAAGAGCAGTTGGAGGCCACGGAAGGAGTGTTGTATGGCATTGAAGCTCGTTTGGAGGTTAGATAGCACAGTGTCCAAGGACGGGCCGGAAGTATATAGAATGGTGTCGTCTGCGTAGAGGTGGATCAGGGAATCGCCCGCAGCAAGAGCAACATCATTGATATATACAGAGAAAAGAGTCGGCCCGAGGATTGAATCCTGTGGCACCCCCATAGAGACTGCCAGAGGACCGGACAGCATGCCCTCCGATTTGACACACTGAAGTCTGTCTGCAAAGTAATTGGTGAACCAGGCAAGGCAGTCATCCGAAAAACCGAAGCTACTGAGTCTGCCAATAAGAATATGGTGATTGACAGAGTCGAAAGCCTTGGCAAGGTCGATGAAGACGGCTGCACAGTACTGTCTTTTATCGATGGCGGTTATGATATCGTTTAGTACCTTGAGCGTGGCTGAGGTGCACCCGTGACCGGCTCGGAAACCAGATTGCACAGCGGAGAAGGTACGGTGGGATTCGAGATGGTCAGTGACCTGTTTGTTGACTTGGCTTTCGAAGACCTTAGATGGGCAGGGCAGGGTGGATATAGGTCTGTAACAGTTTGGGTTCAGGGTGTCTCCCCCTTTGAAGAGGGGGATGACTGCGGCAGCTTTCCAATCCTTGGGGATCTCAGACGATATGAAAGAGAGGTTGAACAGGCTGGTAATAGGGGTTGCGACAATGGCGGCGGATAGTTTCAGAAATAGAGGGTCCAGATTGTCAAGCCCAGCTGATTTGTACGGGTCCAGGTTTTGCAGCTCTTTCAGAACATCTGCTATCTGGATTTGGGTAAAGGAGAACCTGGAGAGGCTTGGGCAAGTAGCTGTGTGGGGGGGGGGGGGGGGGGGGGAGCTGTTGGCTGAGGTTGGAGTAGCCAGGCGGAAGGCATGGCCAGCTGTTGAGAAATGCTTGTTGAAGTTTTCGATAATCATGGATTTATCGGTGGTGACCGTGTTACCTAGCCTCAGTGCAGTGGGCAGCTGGGAGGAGGTGCCCTTGTTCTCCATGGACTTTACAGTGTCCCAGAACTTTTTGGAGCTACAGGATGCAAACTTCTGCCTGAAGAAGCTGGCCTTAGCTTTCCTGACTGACTGCGTGTATTGGTTCCTGACTTCCCTGAACAGTTGCATATCGCGGGGACTATTCGATGCTATTGCAGTCCGCCACAGGATATTTTTGCGCTGGTCGAGGGCAGTCAGGTCTGGAGTGAATCAAGGGCTGTATCTGTTCTTAGTTCAGCATTTTTTTGAACGGAGCATGCTTATCTAAAATGGTGAGGAAGTTACTTTTGAAGAATGACCAGGCATCCTCAACTGACGGGATGAGGTCAATGTCCTTCCAGGATACCCGGGCCAGGTCGATTAGAAAGGCCTGCTCACAGAAGTGTTTTAGGGAGCGTTTGACAGTGATGAGGGGTGGTCGTTTGACTGCGGATACAGGCAATGAGGCAGTGATCGCTGAGATCCTGGTTGAAGACAGCAGAGGTGTATTTGGAGGGCCAGTTGGTCAGGATGACGTCTATGAGGGTGCCCTTGTTTACAGATTTAGGGTTGTACCTGGTGGGTTCCTTGATGATTTGTGTGAGATTGAGGGCATCTAGCTTAGATTGTAGGACTGCCGAGGTGTTAAGCATATCCCAGTTTAGGTCATCTAACAGAACAAACTCTGAAGCTAGATGGGGGGCGATCAATTCACAAATGGTGTCCAGGGCACAGCTGGGAGCTGAGGGGGGTCGGTAGCAGGCGGCAACAGTGAGAGACTTATTTCTGGAGAGAGTAATTTTCAAAATTTGTAGTTTGAACTGTTTGGGTATGGACCTGGAAAGTATGACATTACTTTGCAGGCAACTCCTCCCCCTTTGGCAGTTCTATCTTGACGGAAAATGTTATAGTTGGGTATGGAAATCTCAGAATTTTTGGTGGCCTTCCTGAGCCAGGATTCAGACACGGCAAGGACATCACTGCTAAAGCAGTGAGTAAGACAACCTTAGGGAGGAGGCTTCTGATGTTGACATGCATGAAACCAAGGCTTTTTCGATCACAGAAGTCAACAAATGAGGGTGCCTGGGGACATGCAGGGCCTGGGTTTACCTCCACATCACCCGCGGAACAGAGGAGGAGTAGAATGAGGGTGCGGCTAAAGGCTATCAAAACTGGTCGCCTATCCCTCCAGGATACCTGGCCCGGGTATCCTGGAGGGATATTGACCTCATCCCGTCAGTAGAGGATGCCTGGTTGTTCTTCAAAAGTGCCTTCCTCACCATCTTAAATAAGCATGTCCTTTTCAAAAAATGTAGAAGTAAGAACATATATAACCCTTGGTTCACTCCAGACTTGACTGCCCTTGATCAGCACAAAAACGTATTTTGGCGCACTGCACTTGCTTTGATTAGTCCCTGCGATATGCAACTTTTCAAGGAAGTCAGGGACCAATATAAAACAGAAATTCGCACCCTTCAGCACTAATTCCAAAACGTTCTGGGACACTGTAAAGTCCATTGAGAATAAGAGCACCTCCTCTCAGCTGCCCACTGCACTGAGGCTAGGAAACATTGTCACCACCGATAAATCTACAATAATCAAGAATTTCAACAAGCATTTCCTGACGGCTGGCCACGCTTTCCACCTGGCTACCCCAACCTCGGCCAACAGCTCTGCAACCCCCGCAGCAACTGGCCCAAGCCCCCCCCCCCCCCCCCACTTCTCCAACACTCAAATCCAGACAGCTGACGTCCTGAAAGAGCTGCAAAATCTGGATCTCTACAAATCAGCTGGGCTAGACAATCCGGATGCTCTCTTCCTAAAATGATCCGCCGCCATTGTCGCAACCCTATTACAATTCTGTTCAACCTCTCTTTCGTATCGTCCCAGATCCCTAAAGATTGGAAAGCGGCCGCAGTCATACCCCTCTTCAAAGGGGTATGACTGCGGCCGCTTGCCAAGAGTTGCTTACCAAGATTACATTGAATGTTCTTGAGTGGCCTAGCTACAGTTTTGACTTAAATCAGCTTGAAAATGTATGGCAAGACTTGAAAATGGTTGTCTAGCAATGATCAATAATCAACTTGACACAGCTTGAACAATTAAAAAAATTATAATGTGAAAATATTGTAAAATCCAGGTGTGCAAAGCTCTTAGAGAATTACCCAGAAATACTCACAGCTGTAATTGCCGCCAAAGGTGCTTCTACAAACTATTGACTCAGCTGTATGAATACTTGTGTATTTCATTTTCAATACACTCGCAAAAAAAATTTTATAAGTTTTCACTTTGTCAATATGGGATATTGTGTTAGGATGGGTGACAGAAAAAAATAATATTTAATCCATTTTGAATTCAGGCTGCAACACATCAAAATGCGGAATAAGTCAAGGGGTATGAATATTTTCTGAAGGCACTGTGATTACAGAGGAACGTTGCCATTAACATTTGAAAAACTGACAATATAAAAGAAAGAGTGGCACGCTCTGCTGTTTAGAAGAAGCAGCTTGTGATGACAACATGTGGCGAGGTGCCACTGACACAGCAGTCTGTGAGGACATTCGACTCCCAGGCAGAGGGGCACAGGAAACACTGCAGGCCGGGCATCAGCAGGGGGACGGAGGGACAACTGCAGACTGGCAGAGGTGTCCGCTTCCCCTGCCAAAGCCGGATGGATGTGTTATAGCAGGGGCTGTCTCTTTCTCTGTCTCCAGCTCTGGTCTTTTATTGCCAGTTTATCATGTCCGACAGGCCTTATATATTTCAGCTATAGAAGGGTTACTAGGAGACTAGGGGGCATTTTACCCCCAGCATTCCAGTTTGGCTTTATCATGCCAGAGCATCAGGTCTAGGGCAAAGGAGGCGAGGAGAGCAGACACAAATTAAGTTGACTTCGTTAAAACTCAATCACCTGACACAGTCATGCGTATCACATTTTTCCAAGCTGCAGACAACTGGCAATTCAATCTGCCTGCCAAGGACTGTTTTGGGTTAAATAAATATACAAAGCATTATAGGAATAAGAAAGCAATAATCCTAATCAAATGGCATCGATGGAGGACAAGTCAGTGGGTTTAATAGTACTGTACATTTCTAGTGCAGGCTTCAATCTGTGCCATGGTCAATCAAATTCTTGGATGATTTTGTGCCGAAGCCACATATTGCCATTCATTTATAAACCTCCCAAGTAATGAAATGAGGACGTGTTAATCCTCGGTTTTACTGTTAATTGCGTTTTCATAATTGTTTATCCTTTTACCTTTTAGGTTCTAAACCCCACCCCCAAAAGCACCAACCCCTCTCCATACTCTGCTCTCTGTCTCCCACTCAGGTTTGTATTTTGTTATCTCAAAAGCAGTATTTTGTCATATCCCAAATCAAATTGTCATTGCAGCACTGATAGTACTTTAGAGGAAATCCAAAACACAGTACAAGCACCATTTAAACTATTAAATTATTCAACATCTTGTTTGAGGACGGACACTCTACAGAGTGACAGAATTCAGCCCAGCACATCGCCTTCCCCCCCCTACTCCGCACCATGTCCTTATCACTTGGCTTCTACTACAAAAATGTGTTTGTCTTAAGAGGGCTTCCATTAGGAAGTCACCACATTGGGTGACAGGGTACACCAGAACAGACCAAAGAGGAAGCTGAGTAACTAAATTGAATGACTTGTATAAATCAGTGTCATGTTAATATGCATTTACTTACCACAGACTGCACAGCTCTATAAAATGTATATAGAACGTTTATACGCCTTTGGGGAATTGGTTCATAGAATACACTCCGATAGAGTAGATGCACCACTCTGCCTGTTTCTGAAATAATCCAGAGTAAGAAGTGAAAAACATTAGTTACTTACTGTGAATCTGAAAGTTGGCCATAAAAACAGAAGCGTGAAACCGATCGGGTCTTGGAGGGAGACGATTACAGCGGCAACAAAGCCCAACAGAAATCTATCAAAGGACTGACTGTCAGTATTGGACTCATCCAGCGAGGGAGGAGAAGAAAGATTGGTTCGCCTTTTATTTCTCTGTTGATGTCAAGATAATAACATGGACTCCTGGTTTCAATTGACACCAAACAAAAACAAGATAGGAGGAAACAGGAAGACGATCTATACTGCTCCATCCCTGGGGCTGTCACTGAACCTCTGGAAGCATTCAGAGCAAGGACTGAGAAGAGCCTCTCTTTGTGAAATACAGATGGGCACAATGGTACCTGATTAGTACACAGGCAACCTATCATTAGTTATAGTCTATACAGTACTTCTCAGTCTATAGCCTATCATTAGTGTGAGTTTATACTGTATGTCTAATGTGATTTGAGTGTCAGTTACATATTTTCTGACAGACATATAACCCTATGATTGGATGTGGAACTAAGTTTTAGCTGCGCAGCAACTGACTGGTGATGAAAGGGGAAAAAAGTATTCTCTACTCCTACACCATATCTCAATATTTTACGACTGAATTCTGGCCTCAGTCACACAAAGCAGTATTTCAAACTAATTTTATGCTAATCTAAATGCAGAAATAGCTAGCAATTTTATCCCATTTGCACATTGACTCATTTGTTTTTCTCCAGTCAGATTACCCAACAGCAAATAGACATCTTGTCAGCAGCAAACACATGAGGAATGCAACACAAATGTAAAACAGTTGAAAGCAGGGACACTGGAACAAAGGAACTCAATCTGTACATTGACATAGCACACTCAGTACTCATTGGACAAGTGCAATTGAAACAACTCAGAGATGAGCACAATGTTTTAGATGACATTCAGATAGGGTTTGCTTGGCGTCTCTGTACACATAGAGAAAATGTAAGCTTTCCCTACTGTTAAGCTATAGTTATATTAAGCTATTATAGACATCTGACAAATAGCTGATTTCAAGATAAATGTCAGATCAATGCAGATCATTTTCTTTGATAGATGGACAGAGAAAGGAATGAACAGTTTGAGGTACAATACAAGATTAGAAAACTAAGACTGCTACCAACATGTGATGAGAACAACAAACACTGCAACATAGCCTAAAGAACCAGCTGATTCCAGATTTGAACGCCAACCACAACTGGCCAGTGACACCACCTGTAACACACTCCATTACCAACACAAGCTGACCACAATTCCTTCATGATGACTTGGCTGAAGCCATCGCTAATGTCATCGGCTAAGCGATGGCTTCAGCCAAGGCATCAAGAAGGAATTGTGGTCTGCAACCCGTGATGATTGTAGCTCTACTCAACATGCATCCAAACGTCGCAGCCTGGCTAAATTGTCACATTAACTACAAGCTTGAGCATTGACACTAATTATAGGTACTAGGGGTGCGCTGGTCAGCTGTTTCTTCACCCGCACCCGCCCGCAATTGCTAATAACCCATCCGCAACCACCCGACTACATGTGATGAAGTGAAAATCTGAGGCCCTCACCCAGCCCTAGCCAGCAAATATAGAAAATGTGCGAAAGGCTACAGTCAAAGACGGCAGAACGATTTTTGGACAGCTTGGGGCAGGATTTTTTTATGGTGATTTAGAAATGTTTCAGCAGAAAATGTCCGGCATTTTGGTAGGCTATTTGTTGGTCAACTTAATTAGATACATGCAGTTTCTCTTTTGTCATTATATGTTGCCCTAAAAGACGAAAGAAACCCTTGCTCAACAGAATAATGTAATAGATCAATAGAATGAATGCTTCAATCTAGTTGACATCGGTAAAGTTTTCTCTGTCATCTATCGCAGAACAAAGACATTTAGGAATTGGGGAGAAAAAATAATACTGCAAAAAAGAAACAGGAACGATTTTCTGTGCAAAATGTCAAAATGACATCAGTTTTGACCGGTTGTAAGGGGGGAAAAAAGCTGTCACATTTAGGCTGCTGCACAGACCCAATGGACGCGCTAGTCTAGAGCACCTGGTAAAATTGTGTTAAACTCTCTCCATGGTTAAAGTAGGAAGAAATATATGTCACTGATGTAACAATGTGTGAGTGTGCTACATTTACTATCATAATATATTCAAATACTGAATTACTTTGACATATTTAATTATGTTATATTACGTTAATTTACCTATGGTGGACAGAAAGTGTTACTACACTACACAGACTCCTGTTTTCACCCCACAAGAGTTACATGAAATACACATCATTTTTACCTCAGATTAGTGATGTTATTATTAAAGATAATTGTCATCACAATCTCACAACATTGATTGCTTAAAACACATCCATTGTTTTTTATCATACGCGCCAGTCCGTAGTGGGACTTAAAACGCAGCTGTAAATTTTAGACCACGCTGGCAAGAAAAAAATCGGATGGTCCTCCCATAAACGTCTCTGGCCTCACATGAATTGATGGATTTGAGGATTAAGATAGCGTTCAAATGAAAGCCAACACCTGTCGCTATTTAGAAACCAATGTGAGGTGGTGATTCATGGGAAAATATCCAGTCAAAACAGCGTTTCCATTTCCGTGATGGCGTTGTACAAAAAATTATTTTCTCACAGAGGTAAATTATTGCCCCAGTTACATTGATTTCAATACAATATCGATCGATGTGAGTGATTAATTTGCACGCGCTACTGATTACAGTAGAACAAGCTTACCAATTCCAGTCTGGTGCATGTGCAGTTTATAAGGTACTAATTTATCAAAATTACAATTTATCTGAACACAAGTGCTACATGTGTATAGGGAGTAACTTTTATGTAATGGTCTATCATGACTTTATTTCAGCATATTTATTATGAATTATAAAACCAGTGTTTTGACACTCGGCCATGAATCAAAAAGACAACAAGAAGAATCAACAGTATCATTTTCAGTGTAAACTACCATTTAAAACGTTTGGGGTCACTTAGAAAGTCCTTGTTTTTGAAAGAAAATAACACTTTTTCTCCATTAAAATAACATCATATTGATCAGAAATACAGTCTAGACAATGTATATGTTGAACGTGTCTATTGTAGCTGGCAACGGCTGATTTTCTTATGGAATATCTACATAGGCGTACAGAGGCCCATTATCAGCAACCATCACTCCTGTGTTCCAATGGCACGTTGTGTCAGCTAATCCAAGTTTATCATTTTAAAAGGCTAATAGATCAATAGAAAACCCTTTTGCAATTATGATAGCACAGCTGAAAACTGTTGCTCTGAATAAAGAAGCAATAAAACTGTCCTTCTTTAGACTAGTTGAGTATCTGGAGCATCATAATTTGTGGGTTCGGTTACAGGCTCAAAATGGCCAGAAACAAAGAGCTTTTTTCTGAAACTCGTCAGTCTATTCTTGTTCTGAGAAATCAAGGCTATTCCATACGAGAAATTGCCAAGAAACTGGAGATCTCATACAAAACTGTGTACTACTCCCTTCACAGAACAGCGCAAACTGGCTCTAATCAGAATAGAAAGAGGAGTGGGAGGCCCACGGTGCACAACTGAGCAAGAGGACAAGTACATTATAGTGTCTAGTTTGAGAAACAGATGCCTCACAAGTCCTCAACTGGCAGCTTCATTAAATAGTACCCGCAAAACACCAGTCTCAATGTCAACAGTGAAGAGGGATGCTGACCTTCTAGGCAGAGTTTCTCTGTCCAGTGTCTGTGTTATTTTGCCCATCTTCATATTTTCTTTTTATTGGCCAGTCTGAGATATGGCTTTTTCTTTACAACTCTGCCTAGAAGGCCAGCATCCCGGAGTCGCCTCTTCACTGTCGACGTTGAGACTGGTGTTTTGTGTGTACTGTTTAATGAAGCTGCCAGTTGAGGCATCTGTTTCTCAAACTAGACACTCTAATTTATTTGTCCTCTTGCTCACTTGTGCACCGGGGCCACCCACTCCTCTTTCAATTCTGGTTAGTGCCAATTTGCGCTGTTCTGTGAAGGGAGTAGTACACACTTTTGTGTTTCTGGCCATTTTGAGCCTTAATCAAACCCACAATTCTGTTCCCCCGGATACTCAACTAGGCTAAAGAAGGCCAGTTTTATTGCTTCTTTATTCAGAGCAACAGTTTTCAGCTGCGCTATCATAATTGCAAAAGGTTTTTTTATTGATCAATTAGCCTTTTAAAATTATAAAATTGGATTAGCTGACACAACGTGCCATTGGAACACAGGAGTGATGGTTGCTGATAATGGGCCTCTGTACGCCTATGTAGATATTCCATAAAAAATCTGCAGTTTCCAGCTACAATAGTCATTTACAACATTAACAATGTCTACACTGTATTTCTGTACAATTTGATGTTATTTTAATGGACAAAAAGTCTTATTTTCTTTCAAAACCAAGGACATTTCTAAGTGACCCCAAACGTTTTGAAAGGTAGTGTATGTTCTAGGAATGTAAATGGTACTTTTAACACTTTATCAGGTAAAACTACTGAATGAGCCAAAACAAATGCTATGATTGATTTATTTGGATGATATTAGTGACATCGTGAAAATATGTTTGTCCTGGCTACAAATGAGTCAAAAACACTCACAACCTTTCCTGTGTTCAGGTGAGGAACAATCTCTGAATTATTGTTGAACAAAGAAGCATTTGCTCATAATAAGGGGAAAGGCTTCACCAAGAGTGATAGTCAGTAATGACAATCAGAATGTACCTTAGCTGTAGCTAGAATACCGGCCTGAGGTTACACAGAACTGAAGAAAACCAAACAGAACTTGACAGCCTACAAATTCAATACCTCAGGTAACTGATGCGACAGGGTAGCAACGGTTAAAGCGTTGGACTAGAAATCACAAGGTTGCAAGTTCAAATCCCAGAGCTGACAAGGTACAATCCTGTTGTTCTGCCCCTGAACAGGCAGTTAACCCACTGTTCCTAGGCCGTCATTGAAAATAAGAATTTGTTCTTAACTGACTTGCCTAGTTAAATAAATAAAAATATAAACTGTGCCCTCAGTAAAGATAGGGAATGTCATTGTTAAGCAATGCTAATCCTTTGACTGACATAAGACATTGTCCCTACTGTATTTTACATGTTTTCTTATCTTTAAAGACAATGAGTAACACCAAGCTACAGATGGAGAACATTCTGATCACAAACCCAAAATGGAACAAATCCAGGGACTCATGGCAGATCCGATCTTAGCTCCACGATGTGCCCTTTCCCCAACAACCCTCTCAACTCCCTTCACTGCTCCCACATCAGTACACAGCTCAAACCTTGATGTGTGATTGAGATGTACAGCACTCTGGGCCATAGGGTATAAACCTCTCCTCTGGGGCCAACTTGTTTTTGCTATTTATTTTTTCCCTCCTCTTACCCTCCACTGTTGCTTTCAATCTCCTATCTGCCAGACAGCTGTAACGCTGTCTGGAGAGAGAGAGAGAGAGAGAGAGAGAGAGAGAGAGAGCGAGAGAGAGAGAGAGAAAGAGAGAGAAAAAAATTAAGAGAGAGAGAAAGAATGAAAGAGAGAGAGAAAAGAAAGAAAGAGAGCAAGAGAGAGAGAGAGAGAGAGAGAGAGAGAGAGAGAGAGATGAGGATGGGAAAGTGGAAAGGCCTGGCGAGGACAAGCCAATAGTGTGATAAGATGGCATACAGAAACATGATGAGTGCTGGAAAGGAAACAGTGTAGTTGTCTACTGCTCAGTCGTCTGGGATGGGCGATGGACAGAGAAGATAAAGGAGAATTCGATTTGAGCTTTTGCTCTTCCACTAGGTGCCTCAATGTTTTATAAGGTTAGCTGGTAATGACGTGTTTAAGAAATCAGACAAGTACAGTACTGAACACATTTATTTCCTTTGAATCCAAGTATCTCTAAAATTGAGTAGAAATCATCATCTGGATTTGCAAGTAAGAAGTACATAAGGTGAATTAAACATAACCTTTCATTCGGAGCAGGAAACTTAAAACTGCATACACAAACACACCCACACACAGATCTAACCAAAAACACTCAAGCATAACAATATGCACCATCTTGCAGAGGCCAACACAGAGCAGAGCAGTGGTCGCTGCATATGAAATACGTCTGGTGAGTCGACCTGCTTTCAAATCATGCTCGAACACATCATGTTCGGAGACGAAATAAAGGGAAGGATTCCACTTTGTCCTTTTTCCTCTCTGCCCTCTATGCTCATCTATTTTCAGTGACACTTGTGGTAATAAATCACGACTGGGCCCTGTGGCCAGGGGGGTGAGTATCTGACAGACCGGTCAGTTAAACACTCCCCCTCCAGTCTCTAGGGCTGCCTGCTACCGCCATATTCCACTGATAATTTCAAATCCAGAGAAGGAAACTGAGGGGGCCGAGTGGAGTCTCACTATTATGTTGTGTGTGTGTGTGTGTGTGTGTGTGTCTCCATGTCTCTATCTGTGTCACTGTCTGGGTTTCATATTGTGTTCATCTGTGTGCAGTAAGACCTAAGGCTTGGTATCATCCTGTGGCGTCAACAAATTGTTGCTATTTTAGAAAGTACAAACTGTAAGGAATACCACCACATGGGAAAAAAGACAGTGTTGACACAAAATATCACTGTCCTGTATGGCTATCTTCATGTTGACTTGTCATACTGTCATACTGAGAAGGGCCCTTTAGTTCAACATGAAAACCTGGACATACTATTGTGAAAGTGGATATCAACTGTCAGTTTGGATACAGTTACTATACATTTCCTAAAAATAACCTTGGAGTCCCCTTTGGCTGTCCCAGCCAGGCAGCAAGGCAGCCCAGTGATCGAGCTTCTGTACTAACTTAAATCAAGACCTGACGAAATCCATCTCCTCCCCCTATACAAAGAGCAGTCATGGCGAGAGCGCAGCAAATTTGCTGGTGGGCTGAATGGGAGGACACAGAGTCCCAACTCGAGTCGATGCATGTCCGTAATGGGAAAAGAAAGCGATTTACAAGCTTATGCTCCAGACCCTGCAGTCTGTTTAGTCTGCAGTCTCAATGCTGCTGAGAAACAGAAAGAGACAGAGAGAGGGCAAATGGTGACTAATGTTGACATGGTTGTTGAGAGAGACAGAGAGAGAGAGAGAGGTTCCACAACATGTCCGGGTTACTATACTATCCAATTTTTGTGCACGGTTCAATTTTTTTTAAAATACGGTATGAATCTTTGCGATTGTGTGAACCAGAACAGTTCTGTTTCAGGTAAGTGAGCTCCCATATGATTCATAAACAGGGAATAATAATAACTTTATTTGTATAGTGCTTTTCAATACAAGTAACAAAGTGCTTCAAATCCTAAAATAAAAGTACTAACAAAGAAACAAAGACAGGAAAAGGGAAGATAAAAAAATATAGCTAAATATCATACATTACAATCATCTTTATGAAAGTGTGTCTTCAGCAGGGATTTAAAAAGAGGCACTGAATCTGCAAACCTGATCTCCTCTTGCAGACCATTCCAAATTCTAGGGGCTCAAATGGAAAATGCCTGATCTCCTTTTGTTTTTAACCTAATCTTTGGAATGGTCAACAGTGGCCTGTCAGGATCTCATGCTGTGTCCTGGCTCGTAGGGAGGGAGTTAAAATATCAGAGATATAGGGTGGGGCTAAACCAAGGCTAGACGTAAATGTGAATAATTAAACATTTAAATGTGTGTGTGTTTCAATCTGTGTGTGTTTAAATGTTTTATTAATCACATTTAAGTCTAGGCTTGGTTTAGCCCCAACCTATATCGCTGATCTTTTATCTCCCTATGAGCCAGGATGCAGCTTGAGATTCTCTGGCAGGGCACTGTTGTACATATCAACCAGTTTGTCACAGTTTGTTGCCCTACACACATGCAATAAATGACTACTACCTCTGAATGTGAATATAAAACAACCTTGCTGTTTGCTTTCACATTGCAATAACACAGCCTACAGTTGACAGTCATAGACTGACCAGGTGAATCCGGGTGAAAGCTATGACCCTTTATTGATTTCGCTTGTTAAATCCACTTCAATCAGTGTAGATGAATGGGAGGAGACGGGTTAAAGAAGGATTTTTGAGCCTTGAGACAATTGAGAATGTGTGTCCTTCAGAGGGTGAAAGGGCAAGACAAAATATTTAAGTGCCTTTGAACGGGGTATTGTAGTAGGTGCCAGGTGCACTGGTTTGAGTGTGTCAAGAACTGCAACACTGCTGGGTTTTTCACGCTCAACAGATTCCCGTGTGTATCAGGAACGGTCAACAACCCAAAGGACATCCAGCCAAATTGACACAACTGTGGGAAGGACTGGAGTCAACATGGGCCAGCAACCCTGTGGAATGCTTTCGACACATTGTAGAGTCCAAGCCCCCAAAAATTGAGGCTGTTCTGAGGGCAAAAGGGGGTGCAACTCAGTATTAGAAAGGTGTTCCTAATATTTCGTACACTCAGTGAATATTATTTCATTGGGTGGGAGGTGTTAATGTTTGGCTTATAGGATTCACTATGTGTATATGACCTGAAGATTGACAACTATGGTCCAAGACTGCTATCCTAAAAAGGCTACGTTTACACAGGCAGCCAAATGCTGATCATTTTTCCACTATTTGGTATTTTGACCAATCACATCAGACCAATTCACAGCAGATATTTTTCAGAGCTGATCTGATTCATCAAAAGACTAATTAGTGAAAAAAATGCTCTGAATTGGGCTGCCTGTGTAAGCGCAGCCAAAGAGAGTGACAGAAATGGAACACTACTCATTCAATGCAAGGCAGAGTCAACCTCATATGTGGGCCATCGCCCATACTCTTACAAACTGCAATGACAAAATTATGACATTGTAGCAATCTTACATTATTATGCATTTCTTAATCACACCTCCTTCAAAACTGCATTCGTCCTAGTCTTTGCTATCAATAATGTGTTGATAAAAGACAAAATCCCAATTTCATGAGGATTTGCATGGCTAAATTGCAATCCATGCATTCCCTTACTGCCGGATACTTAAGGCTATGCATATGACACAGTCATAATTTGTCATAGGACACAAGAGAGACCTAATTAGTGTGTGTGCGTCTCTCTCTCTCTCTCTGTGTGTGTGTGTGTGTGTGTGTGTGTGTGTGTGTGTGTGTGTGTGTGTGTGTGTGTGTGTGTGTGTGTGTGTGTGTGTGTGTGTGTGTGTGTGTGTGTGTGTGTGTGTGTGTGTGTGTGTGTGTGTGTGTGAGAGAGAGAGAGAGAGAGATAGAGAGAGAGTACAGCAAACGAGTACAGTGTTGACTTGGTTGTTGCGTTTTCATTACACGAGTGGTGTCCAGGTACAGTATAAGTTCGCAACACTGTTTTACTTACTCTTCCCCTTGATTAGCCCACACGCCTCTGCTTGGGTTTGCATGTTAAGATGCCATTATTTTCAACCTTAGATTACGCTTCATAGTGTAGAATAAATATTTAAAGAGAATGTACGGAAACAAATAATGTAATTCGGTAATATAACCTACCACCGGCCAGGCACATGCCAGCCAATTCAAAGCTGGTAACGGATATCATTGCGTAATGGGGGACAGTGAACATACAGTAACATTACAATGTTCTTACCCAGTGTGAAGTATGGGAGAGCGGTGTTGTCGAGATCATCCATAACGGAAATTCTTCCAGGTAGGTCTGTTCTAACGAATAAAAGGAGCCGGGACTCCCCTCCTCCTCCGGCCACGCTCCCCGAGCCAACGCCGGTGAAACTGAACTCATTCTCTCGGAGTACAGGAAGGGTAGAAACGGTAACGGTTTTAACTTCACAATGGCTCTCGTCGTTTTCCTTCTCCCTCTCCTCTTCAAGCATCGCTCCCCCTCTGTTTGCCCGGACTGTAGCGGTCCCTGTCAGCAAGAGCCCCAGGAGGAGGACGACGTGGTGCGATAGTCTCCTTGCCATCCCGATCCCTTTGCGCGGTACTCAAGCTTTGAGTGTGGCTCATAAACTGCTTGTTCGTTTATACTACAGCCACTGCACGCGCACGGTAGTCATGTCTGTCCAGGAGGCGGCAGCACATGTGTAGTCAGATCTGTAATAATATGAATTTGAACCACATTCAAATGGTCATAAATCCATAAATGCAAGGCTCACTACATGCAATCATACATAATTTAAAAGCCAGTTTCATAGAAAATGTTACAAACTGGACGATACAGTACTGTCAAAAGTTTTAGAACAACTACTCATTCAAGGGTTTTTATTTTTTCCTATTTTTTACATTGTAGAATAATAGTGAAGACATCACAACTATAAAATAACACATATGGAATCATGTAGTAACCCCAAAAAAAGTGTTAAACAAATCAAAATAAATGTTATATTTGAGATTCTTCAAATAGCCACATATTGCTTTGATGACAGCTTTGCACACTCTTGGCATTCTCTCATCCAGCTTCACCTGGAGTGCTTTTCCAACAGTCTTGAGGGAGTTCATACTGAGCTCATCACTCTGCGGTCTGACTCATCCCAAACCATCTCAAAATGGTTGAGGTCAGAGGATTGTGGAGGCCAGGTCATCTGATGCAGCACTACATCACTCTCCTTCTTGGTAAAAATAGCAATTGCACAGCCTGGAGGTGTGTTTGGCCATTGTCCTGTTGAAAAACAAATGATAGTCCCACTAAGCTCAACCCAGATGGGATGGTGTATTGCTGCACTGGTCTAATGTCCATTGCTTGTTTTTCTTGGCCCAAGCAAGTCTCTTCTTTTTATTGGTGTCCTTTAGTTGTGGGTTCTTTGCAGCAATTCAACCATGAAGACCTGATTCACACAGTCTCTTCTAAACAGTTGATGTTGAGATAAGTCTGTTTCTTGAACTCTGTGAAGCATTTATTTGGGGTGACATTTCTGAGGCTGGTAACTCTAATGAATTTATCCTCTGCAGCAGAGGTAACTCTGGCTTTTCCATTCCAGTGGCGGTCCTCATGAGACCCAGTTTCATCTTTGCGCTTGATGGTTTTTGTGACAGCACTTCAAGAAACTTTCAAAGTTCTTGGAATTTTCTATATTGACTGACCTTCATGTCTTAAAGTAATGATGGACTGTCGTTTCTCTTTGCTTATTTAAGCTGTTCTTGCCATAATATGGACTTGGTCTTTTACACCACCACCACCACACACACACACACACACACACCTTGTCACAACACAACTGATTGGCTCAAACGCATTAAGAAGGAAAGAAATTCCACAAATTAACAAGGCACTCCTGTTAATTGAAATGACTTCCAGGTGACTACCTCAAAAAAGCTGGTTGAGAGAATGCCAAGAGTGTGCAAAGCTGTCATCAAGGCAAAGGGTGGCTATTTGAAAAACCTCAAATATAAAATATATTTTGATTTGTTTAACACTTTTTTTGGTTACTACATGATTCCATATGTGTTATTTCAAAGTGTTGATGTCTTCACTATTAACCTACAATGTAGAAAATAGTAAAAATAAAGAAAAACACTTGAATGAGTAGGTGTTCTAAAGCTTTTGACCGGTAGTGTATGTAGTAACTTTCTTTGAAGAGATCGTGATTTGGTCTAAATAGGCGTTTGGCGAATGTAGTCAAAATTCAGTGAATTGTCTTTAACTGCCATTTCCCAAAGTCTCACTCTTCCCACATGCAACAACTTTTTCTCAACTTCAAATATTGTGTGGCTATCCTAATTCTTCAGACTTGTATAAACAGAATTGTTGATACATTGTCAAATGTTAATTCTAGATAACATTTGCTTTGGAAATATGCGCTAAAAATGTAGTTTACTTGTAGGTCTTTTGTATTTTATGGATAGAACAATGATAAAGTATATATCCAGTATGTGCTCAAGTTTTGTTCCTGGAGTGTCTTAACGCAATGAAACCAAAATATTAAGGCTGACTTCATCCAGTGTCCAGAAAAAATGGATTTGTGGTATATGCAAATATGTGCATATTTCAAGTTTCAAAGTTTATTTGTCATGTGCACAGAATACAACAGGTGTAAAACCTTACCTTGAGAGCGCTTTTCCAACAATACAGTGATAATAATAGCCTACACATAAAAGAAAATAGAATAAAAAACACACAAGAATTATGATCAGAGTTTAAGTAACATGAGAATGCAATTATATACAGGTCAGTGCCCGTACCTTATTCAATGTGCAGGAGTAAGTCATAAATCTAATCAATAAACATTGTAGCAGCAGCATAGATTGTGTCTGAGTGGGTGGAGCCCTGTGGATGGGCATAGAGTCAGTGTAGATAGTGTGTTGGAGAGAGAGAGCAGTAGTTGTTAGCCATTTAACAGTCTTATGGCCAGAGGATAGAAGCTGTTTAGGAGTTTGTTTGAGCCTTGATGCACCGGTACCACCTGCCGGAGGGGAGCATGGAGAACAGTCCATGTCTCAGGTGGCTGGAGTCTTTGGCAATTTTTAGGTTATTTCTCAGACACTGCCTGGCGTGTACGTTCTGGATGACTGGGCCGTCCACACCACCTTAGGGCCTTCTGGTTGTGGTAAGTGATATCTCATGCAATGAGAAATCGCCTCATTTGCATATTTTAATACAATATTTCAGAAGATTTCTAATACAAAAAAGTGTTATATTGGTGTCTATATTCAGCTGGTAAATTGTGATATGATTAAGGGGGGGGGGTGACCCTATCAGCGTGTGGTGCCTCGCCTTAAATAAGATGATTATTATTATTTTATTTTTTATTGAATGACAGATCTGTAAAACATTATCTTAAATATAAACCATCAATTTAATAAATACTATTGGTGTTAAATATGAGTTTTAAAAAAATGTACACATTTTTATTTGTTTTACAATATCAATATGTATTTGTTGTCTATATTTTGGTGTCAAACTGGTGGCAGTTGAGAAAAAAGTCAGTAGTTGTAAGAGTTGCAGAGTTTACTGAAAATAATGCCATTGTTGATTTGTTGCTTTCTTCATTAATTAGGCTATTTTCTCTTTAACCATATGGTCTATCTACTAGAACCTCATGGGCAATATGGACATATATAACACATGAATAGTATATATGAATACATTTTTTTAAAGTTATTCAATTATACAGTATATTAACAAAGTTACAATAGATAGATTTTCTGTACCAAAATTACTGAAGATTCCGGTAAATGTAGTAAATTGCCGATAGCTTTGCAACGCTAACAGAGAGTTATCAGATATGTCAGTCTTCATGTTTTCTCCCACAGTAGCCGGCCCTGTGTGACCCTGGCTCAGATCAACCTCTATTTACCCATTTCACTTCATTATAACCCATCTGATTCTAGTCCAGCAGTGGTCTGCTAGGGTCATTTTTAACATCTCCGTATGGGTATCCTGTTTTTCTGGGCTTACTTTGCGTCAACATTCTGGGAAGATTTCCTTGGTCCTTTGGATAAACTATAATGACATGTCCATGTGTCTTTTTGATAACCTATGTCCAAAGGTTTAGCCTTATATTTCATCCATATTGAATTGATTTTGGATTATATTTACTATTCTTCAATGTACTAACACTATTACAGTCCTATTTTAATGGCTTCCTTTATTCATCCCAATATTGCTTAAAATACGTTGGTGTATTCAAGTGTCACAGTATCTCTCCATTGCATCGTTGACTACAAAGAATAGCCTAAAGGGCCAATCTGACATGTTTTCATCTTCTCGTGGTCAAAGTGCTGACACAATGCAGAAATGACTCTACAGCGACGCCACACAGTGTGCCAACAGAGCGCATATATTTTGCAGACATGACTTTAGCAGCTGGATTGTACCGAACACCGTAGGCCTTTTGTGGGTAAGTGGTCAAAGCCATTGAGGGGAGATATCTAAGTGTGTGTGTGTGTTAAACACAGTCCCTTGTTGGTTATATGAGATTTATTTCCAGCAAAATTGCCTCGACCTCTATGCCAAGGAGTCTTCTGATTCCCCAAAATTGAATTTGACAGACAACAAGGTAACGGCCGCTGGACTAGACGGAGACGCTAAACAGGTTTCCACAGCGTAATGAGTCCGGGCCTCCTCTCTTCCCTCTCTACCCTTTCTCTTTCAACAGGATAGCTATGGCTGTTTGCTGATTTACTACAAATAAATGAACAATTTGTCTCCCCTTTTCAGGATTCCGGGAGTTGTGCAGTCAACAACCACCATGTAATGGCCGAGAGTGCCCCATGTCACCAACATCATATAGCACAAACATAGGTTCTGAAATTGTATTTATTGACACAAAGTGTTTCATGGAATAAATACCATGTATTTAAATATGCATGATGGAAATATACTTTTTTATTAAATCCATTAACAATTAAATACTATTTCCGACAGCTGTGTCGGCAAGAGGCAGAGCATGATTCCAAAGTGCGGGGACTTCCTAATGTAATTTTCCAGCAGGCAGTGGACAATTGATATGCAAAGCTCTGTGGGATTCACGCTGTGTTCATAACCAAGAGGGAAGGTGGTAATTACCAGTTGTGATGTTGGAAATACCAGTTGGATGCATTCACGTGCGTTGAACTAGTTTAGAAAAGCCGATTGGCTAATGGACAAGAAGCTGTGTCAGCCATAAACTAAAATGTACAGCTATCATGCTTCATTGTGTCCCGCCACCCACCACCCACCAACCCCTCTTTTACGCTACTGATAATCTCTGTTCATCATATATGCATAGTCACTTTAACCATATCTACATGTACATACTACCTCAATCAGCCCGACTAACCAGTGTCTAACCGACTAACCGACTAACCAGCCTCGCTACTGTTATTTTTCACCGTCTTTTTACTTCTTTACTTACCTAATGTTCACCTAATACCTTTTTTGCACTATTGGTTAGAGCCTGTAAGTAATTTGTATTCGGCGCACGTGACAAATAAACTTTGATTTGATTTGATAAACAAATGATAGTGTTAAAAAAACATACTACTAAATAGCTCTTTGTAAATCATTTTGCTTTGAAGGTAATTTAATTAGTAGGTGACATCAGAGGTCAGCACTTGGGAGAAGTCGGAGCTCAGGGACAGTAGACGTGTTTCTCACTAGTAAGTATGATTTGGAGAGGCGTTCATGTCGATTTTTCCAGGTCATGGCTGGTAAATACCACATTCCACTTGGTCTTGAACACAGCAGAAAGCCAGGATGTTGCTTCTTCAAATCAAATTGTTGTCCCCTTTATGCAGCCTGGCACTTACCCAACGTTTATTCCATTGCCATCCTTTATATCAATAGAAGATGTGAAAGACGTACACACTGTAAGGTAGCTACGCCTGGATTCCAGCATCAGTTAAACGACTTAATATTTGAGTAAGATGTCATTTTTTCGTAGGCCTAATAGACAGGACAGGATTTTAAATGCACTATGTAAAGCCAGGCTCTCAGATGAACCTATGGAGAGAGGGAGGGAGGAGGGGGCAGAGAGAGAGGAGTGAGACTGCACAGCATGTTGGCATTTATTGGGATGGCTCATATACTGGAGGCAGCTCTGCAGTGTTGTCACTAGCTGGAACAAAGTCATAATATCGCATTTAAAATCTAAACCTAACCTTAACCCTAACCTCACTGATAACCTTAGGCCTAACCCTAACCTTAAATTAAGACCAGAAAGCAAAAGCAAAAAGAAATTGTACGATATATAGCCAAGACTCATCCCAATAAACGTCAACCTGCGATTGCACAGGGGGTAAAAGGGAAACCTTCTCCAGTGTGTGGACCACATCACACCCGAAATGGAATCTTTGGTTGGAGGTTGTCTAGGCTACTGCAGAGGAAATAGTTTGATTTTAGTTCATACAATTTCCTCCCATAGAATAGTTGATAATGGCTTCTTTGTCTGCTTTCTTCATTCTTGGAACTTTGATCAGGGTAAAAATGAAGAAACCTATTATTGAAGTACCTTTTAGCATGTCTTCAGTTTCCATGATGTCTACAGTCTATAGTTTCTTCACTAAAAGCAAAGTAAATGGGATTTCAATGATGCAGCCTTGAAATTATTTTTCTACTTTTTTCACTTTTCTTTTGAATATGTTCTTCGCGTGAACTATTGTACCTCAGTGGTACCGATAAGTGGTGGTAGATTTATTTAACATGATTGTGTCAAGGTCATGATAAACCTTTATAATCAAGTGCTATTTCATATTTTCTCAGTAAAGCTACAGAGAATGCTACTAATAGCTACGTATGTTGTGTAATACTCTCCAGAACATCATGCAAGAGAATACTCGTCCTGGAGGCAGCTGCTGTATTCTCACATAATTGATTAGTCAAAGTTATTAGCTGGAAAGGAGGCTCTGACCCAGTTTGTAGGTGTAAATAAAGGGCTTATCAGAAAGCTCCTCTACCAGAAACTGGGTTACACCTGGAGGACACACACACAGGTGGCTCCCGCTAATAAATTACTTTACCCACTTGGCACAGATGTCAGTTCAATGGCTAGTTTTGATTTACATTTGGTTGAGTTGACAACTAACGTGAACCAAAAAAATGTCACTCCGTCATTAGATTTAGGTTAAAAGTTGGATGAAAAAAATAACAAATTCCCTTACATTGATGACTTTTTGCAAATCCAATTAGTTTTCCAAGATGATTCAACGTCATCACATTGCATTTTTTGGCTGAAATGACAACAACATTGATTCACCAGTTTCTGCCCAGTGGGTAGTTAGTGCTTCGTTATGCAAACATGAGTGCATCCTACAGCCGTCCTACCACGGAGGTTGGCCCCCTCAAAACTCACTGCTGCAGGGAAAACCCTCCATCAATGTGTCATAGACCATCTATTTCCACAATGTTTACAAGAGTTCACTACAAAGATGAACTCCAAATATGCATTTATTTGTACCAGCAAAACACCAGTCTCAATGTCAACAGCGAAGAGGCTGGTCTCATTTTACTGTGCTTTTCTTTAAAAAACAAGGACATTTCTAAGTGACCACACACTTTTGAACGGTAGTGTATATAAGACCAAAGAGCTAGAATAATATACTTTCATGCTAGGTTTAGGACCTCCTATTGAATTTGGTAGAGACCCCAACTGAGGTATAGAACAATTTAAAAATGTTCTATTTTGGTTTATAAGCAAGCATCATGAAACATCTAACACAATAAATTCATTTGACGTGGTGAAAATAAATTTTTCACAGACTCCATGAAATTATGATCTTCTTCCTAAATATTTGTTCAAATTATTAATTTTGCGGGGCAACTCAACTTACTCATTTAGTTCAACTTACCCCACTTTCCCCTAGTACCTATCCACTTAAAATCTCTTCTTTATTAGTTATAGGCAACAGCACTTATTTTATACTGTATATTGACTGTATTGAACCTCAGTCCAGCTTTGATGTCCATGGGATGTCATGTAATTCAAATATTGTTCAATTTTAAATTGCAGCTCTAATCTGTTAATTAATTCGTTCATTAGTAATTCAAGTGCCATTATTGGGTCCTCAAAATACAGTATATATTTATTACTCAAATAAATGACATATAACCAGTGGCTCAGAAGCTCAAATAGATACAGTGCCTTCAGAAAGTATTCATACACCTCAACTTATTTCACACTTTGTTGTGTTACAGCCGGAATTCAAAATGGATTCAAATGTCTACACACAATACCCCATAATAACCCATAATGACAAAGTGAAAATATGTTTTTAGTAATGTTAGAACATTTATTGAAAATTCAATTCTGAATATCTAATTTACATAAGTATTCACAGCCTTGAGTCAAGACTTTGTAGAAGGACCTTTGTCAGCAATGACAGCTGTGAATCTTTCTGAGTAAATCACTAAGAGCTTTCCACATCTGGATTGTGTAACATTTGCCCATTGTTCTTTTTTGAATTCTTTAAGCACTGTCAAATTGATGTAGTTCTGTCCTTGTGCTGTTTCGGTCTAATAATGTTATGTATCTTGTCATCTTTTATGTTTTGTGTGGACACCAGGAAGAGTATCTGCTGCCTTCGCAACAGCTAATGGGGATCCTAATAAAATACCCCCCAAAATACAAAAATTGGTTGTTGATTGTTGTTAGACAACCATGATCAGGTCTTGCCATAGATTGTTATATGTAGATTTACTGTAATTCAAAATGGCCACTCAGGAACATTCACTGTCTTCTTGGTAAGCAACTCTAGTGTGTATTTGGCCTTGTGTTTTAGGTTATTGTCCTGTTGAAAGGGGAATTCATCTCCCAGTGTCTGGTGGAAAGCAGACTGAACCAGTTTTTTTCCTCTAGGATTTTGCCTGTGCTTAGCTCCGTTACGTTCCCTTTTTACCGTGCAAAACTCCCCAGTCCTTAACAATTACAAGCATACCCATAACATGATGCAGCCACTACTATGCTTAAAAATATGTAAAGTGATACTCAGTAATGAGTTGTATTGGATTTGCCCCAAACATAACACTGTGTATTCAGGACCAAAAGTGAACTGCTTTGCCATTTTTTTTGCAGTATTACTTTAGTGCCTTGTTGCAAACAGGATACATGTTTTTTTCTGTACAGGCTTCCGTCTTTTCACTCTGTCATTTAGGTTAGTATTGTGGAACAACTATGGTGTTGTTGATCCATCCTCAGTGTTTTCCTATCACAACCACAGTGAAATCACAGTGAAATCCCAAGCAGTTTCCTTCCTTTCCGGCAACTGAGTTAGGAAGGACACCAGTGACTGATTGTATTGATACACCATCGAAAGTGTAATTAATAACTTCACCATGCTCAAAGGGGTAGTAAATGTCTGCTTTTTTTTACCCATCTACCAATAGGAGCCCTTCTTTGTGAGGCATTGGAAAAATCTCCCTGGTCTTTGTGGTTGAATCTGTATTTGAAATGCACTGCTCGACTGAGGGACCTTATATATAATTGTGGGGTATAGAGAGGAGGTAGTCATAAATAAATCATATTAAACTCTATTATTGCACACAGAGTGAGTACATGCAACGTATTATGGGACTTGTTAAGCACATTTGTACTTGAACTTATTTAGGCTTGCCATAACAACAGGGTTGAATACTAATTCATTGAAGACATTTCAGCTTTTTTTTACATTTGATTTTTTTTAACATAATTCCACTCGACATTATAGGTTATTGTGTGCCAGTGACAAAACAATCTCAATTTAATACATTTTAAATTCAGGTTGTAACACAACAAAATGTGTACATTCTGAAGACACTGAAGGCAACCAGCATTGACTGAAGTGTTCATATGCTGACACATTATGATTATTGCAGACAGGGTAGAAAGTGGATGAGTAACATTGCTGAGGTCAGTACAGTGCATAGGATATATTATTGAGACTAGTGTCCTTGCTTCCTTCTCATGTGTTATAGCAAATCATTTCCAATTGGAGAAGGCTTATCAGCAAGCAGGCCACAGTGGAGACATGGGGAGAGAGGCAATCATAGGAAATTATATAATCAAGAGGATAGCAAAGTAATGAAGTGCATTCCAAGGAAAATAGGGGACCTAGGATAGCTACTCAATGAAGTAAAATGGAAATTGCATCAAAACTTTCTCTGAAAAACTTTACTATGATTTTCAAAGTTGCCTTGACATTGTGATATGTATTTAGTGGAAATAGCTCTGTGTTTTGTGTTTTACTCTCTCTGTTATTGACACAGATTTTCTGTTATAGCCTAAGGGTGACTTGACCCGCATGCTTTTTAAAATGAATTTAACCCTTATTAAAGGCAAGTCAATTAAGAACAAATTCTTAATTACAATGACGGCCTACCAGGGAACAGTGGGTTAACTGCCTTGTTCAGGTGCAGAATAACAGATTTTTACCTTGTCAGTTCAGGGATTCGATCCAGCTACCTTTTGTTTACTGGCCCAACACTCTAGCCACTAGGCTACCTGCCGCCCCGCCCTTCACTTATGGCGAAGTGGAAAAACAATAAATAATCAGCTTTTTGTCAAGTTACTTTTTTATGGATTCAATCAAGCAGGGAGCAGGCAATAATAGATAGTATTTTCTCGCGTTGTGTCTGTATATGGTATTTGATCGCTGAGGCAGAGAACCATGCATGTGTGCGGCATCTCTTAATAGCAGCATTTTTTATAATAACGTTTTTGTGTAGTCTTTGTGCGATAGCCCTACTAACTCTGATGTTTTCAATTGATGGAATAGTCAAACATGCTCCATCTGAAGGTTAAATTCTGTAATCAACATGTTATCAATAATTGATTTCAAGATTGATTTCTTGATTTCTATAAGAATTCTTTGAGTTAGCTGGGATAACCTCCTTTATGTAATGTTATGGCCTCATTCAAACATCCCCAATCATTGTGTTTGGTAACTATTAATGAAGCTGCCAGTTGAGGACTTGTGAGGTGTCTGTTTCTCAAACTAGACACTCTAATGTACTTGTCCTCTTGCGCACCAGGGCCTCCCACTCTTCTTTTTATTCTGTTTAGGGCCAGTTTGCGCTGTTCTGTGAAGGGAGAAGTAGTACACAGCATTGTACGAGCTCTTCAGTTTCTTGGCAATTTCTCGCATGGAATAGCCTTCATTTCTCAGAACAAGAATAGACTGACGAGTTTCAGAAAAAAGTTATTTGTTTCTGGCCATTTTGAGCCTGTAATCGAACCCACAAATGCTGATGCTTCAGATACTCAACTAGTCTAAAGAAGGACAGTTTTATTGCTTCTTTAATCAGAGCAACAGTTTTCAGCTGTGCTATCATAATTGCAAAAGGGTTTTCTAATGATCAACAAGCCTTAGCCCCACCCATGTGCTAAACAGTGAGTACAGTAGTGTACAGCCAAAGATTTGAAGACTGAAGGCTGGTTTATGCTACTTCTACCGACATCTGTATACAGTTGTCGCATTAGCAGCCTGGAGGTCCAAAACAGCAAGCCTGCAATGTCAATCTAGCAAACCAGGCAACTAAAATCAACTTTCTAAGCTAGCTAACTAGAAATTCAATAACTAACAATGCAAATGGTTCTGAGATACAAACTACACAGATCATACACGTAACGTTAGCTAGCAAGCTAACAATATGCTTTCACTTGCAATGAAAAATACTTTCTGACAAAATTTGAAATGTATAATATTTGAAAATGTAGCTAGCTAGACTCTTTTACCCATATCAATATCAATGGACGAATGCTTATCCCTTTCTTCACGGATTGCCCTTAGTAATGTAATCCAGACTCCCTCACGTTTGCAATCACATGCCTGAATTTTCTCCATCTCCTGAGCTATCGTACTCTTCCCCCGGGGATTCCACTGATTTCAAAACTAGGTCCTCCAGAAAGTGGAGAGCCTTTACAGTGCCTTGCAAAAGTATTCATCCCCCTTTGCATTGTTCCTATTTTGTTGCATTACTACCAGTAATTTAAAATTATTATTATTTAGATTTCATGTAATGGAGATACACAAAATTGTCCAAATTGGTGAAGTGAAATCAAATATAACGGAAGTGGTGCATGCGCATGTATTCACCCCCTTTGCTATGAAGCCCCTAAATAAGATCTGGAGCAACAAATTACCTTCAAAGTCACATAATTAGTTAAATAAAGTCCACTTATGTGCAATCTAAGTGTCACATGATCTGTCACATGATCTCAGTATACAGTGGTTCCTTCTTTAAAATTGCGAGATTGCACCGCGGGACTTTGAGGTACCCAGCGTCACAGTTTCATTGCTCCAGACCACCACAAGGGGGAGTTAGAGCACTCATTATGCATTTGGGTACCAATGTTTTTATATGACCAATTATATCGAGTGGTTCCAATGACAAATTTGACCCGAGCCACCCGTCCCTGGGTGAAGATGGCTGACAAAACATTACGGTGGAACCAAATGTAAGTAGTTATAAAGTCATAACGAGTCATGTAGAATTGAGAGGCATATGTTAGTTAATGTAGAGACAACCGTTTGTATGCATTTGTTTGTCACAAAATTATTTTACGAAAATCGCTATTTAGCAAGTTAGCTTACTAGCTAACATTAGTCAGCTAGCAAGCTAGTGTTATGACAGGAGAATGAATTTATAATTCATGTTGTTAATGTTTTAGGGACTCCTGAGAAAACCAGTAAACCAGGCTGTCGTCTTGTGAAACAGTGGATGTAAAAAAAATCTCGCTAGCTGAAGCATTTACTGCAAATTGAATGTACAATTGTGTAAGCTTGCCTCACAATGCAGCTGAAGTAATATAGTAATAATAAGTAATATATAGTAATATAGCTACTTGCTTATTGTGTAGTGGAGGATAAAAATAACTGCATGCCTATGGATGTGTAGCTAGCTACAGTATTTAGCCAATCTGTGTATGGGACCCTAAAACGTTAGGTTCTGAACTAATATTCATACCAATCTATGAACCTCAGCTATCAAAAGTTGATATCAACTTCAAGTCTGAATGGCATTAATGAAGCCTATGGATAGAGTAGAATATAATAACTTTATTGTGCCAAGGATGCAAGTCCTATATGCATATACTGTAGTTATTACCACACATGAGATTCCCACATTGTAGCCTGTACATTGACTATATTCACTGATCATGTAGTCTTCCTTGGAAAATAAAGATGCGGTTCAGGTATGAATCTCAGAGACATTCTTTTTCAGTCATATCAAACTCCATTATTTGAATTATGCTGTGTCTGCATGTATGTATTACTATTATACACTTCTGCTCCTGGGACATCAATGATCACACATTGTAACTATGCAATAGACTAGAAACATGATTTAAGTAGAGGCTGATTTGTAATTCATATATACAGAAAAAAAACGATGCATATCTAACTCCCTTCATCTGCATTAATCTGAGGACACAGGATAGTATTTCAATGATATACTTAATTTCAACCAGTGGAGAATATGAAACACTTTATTGAAAGAAGTTCATTATCCAGGTGTTATGAATACATAATACATGCATTATAATTATGATAATTGTAATATTATATTATATTATACAAGTTCAATCTGTACTTCAATGCAGATATGGTGTGGTAAAATGGTAAAACGAGGAAGAAAGGTGAGGTGGGGAGAGAGGTGTAGAAGACAGAAAGGGAAAGAGGTAAGAACAGAGGCAGACAGGATATGATTAATGAATTACAGTGCTACCCTAATATTCTCTCAGTCCATCACAATTGCGGTGTCTCCTAACCAGCCTTGGGCCCCCAGTTGGCCAGAAGGTTATCTTAAGAGCGGGTGAGGTGGCGATGACTGGACTGGCTTCTTCTCTCACATCAAAACATACCTGCAGACGAGAGACAGATGGATAGAGCGAGAGCATGATTAAGCCTTGTTTTTTTATTCTAACACGATCAGTCATCATTATCAGGAGGTGAAATGCAAAACTGACCTTGAATCATTAACTCTGGGACTACTACATCTCTGTCTGTATTTCAATGTGAAGCATCTCTTTAATAATACTTCCTGTTGACCCGACCAAGTGACCTCTCACCTATGATCAACTTGTGCCGTCTATGTCAGCCAGTTCTGATGTTGGAGGGGTTCACCAAAATAGCTGATATAACCTAGAGGATTTAGGGAGAAGGTGGAGAGGGATGAAGTGAAGAAGAGAGTGTTATTGTGTGTGTGGTCTCACCTGGGGTCCACACTAAGTGGCTACAGAGTACTTTATGCTGAAAAACAGACACATGAGGACAAACAATAGAAGATAATGTCAATAGAAGATACTGTATGTGATGCAGACAACTATCAGACTGTACCTGAAACATTTAAATATAGATGGCTGTGTCTCTCACCACTTTGTTATTGCAAGGCTAACCCCCGTTGAAATCATGACTTGGCAGCAAATAAATCTGAAAATTAGCAGCTGACATCTTAAGTTTTTTTTAAATTAATGCATGTGAGACAGGTTCCATGTACAACAAGACAGGCAGAGATGAAGAGAGAAAAATAACACAGAACAGTTTAATATGGTTATGGTTCTGGGCACTTTTGTCCTGTTCCTCTGACAGTGAACATCGGGCAATATCTACATTTTCAACCCTAACTTATTTTTTTGTAGATAGACAAACAATAACTGAGATATGACCGTTCAATCTTTAAAAAAAAACGTTATTTATCTAGGCAAGTCAGTTAAAGAACAAATTCTTATTTACAATGACGGCCTAGGAACAGTGGGATGACTGCCTTGTCCAGGGGCAGAACAACAGATTTTTACCGTGTCAGCTCAGGAATTCGATTTAGCAACCTTTTGTTTACTGGTCCAATGCTCTAACCACTAGGCTACCTGCCGCCCCAATCTAAAGCAGGAGATGTCCTTTTCAGGATACGTCAAGACAGCACAGAAAGCTTAACACCAGATTGTGCTCCGAGGTGGCATAGCAGTTCAGACGTCTTTTGTCCTCGTCTTGTCGTGTCCTGTATATATATATATTTACAACTTTTTCACATACATTTTATTTTTATTTTCCATCAACTCATCTTCAAAACACTCTCCTGCAACCCGCCTCACCAATGTATATTTATAAAAAAGTATTATTTACCTCAGATCTGTAATCCTCCAAGAAGCTAGCCAGAAACTCCAGGAGGCTGGCCTGAAACTAGCCAGAAGCTAATCCAGAAGCTAGTTCAGAAGCTAGTTGGCTCCTTTACTGGCAAGTCGTTGGTGTTCAGCTAACCACGGTTTGTGGTCATCGGCTATCCTTTGGCTCGAAAGTCTATCGCCAGTTCTGTACGGCGCAGCGCGGCTCGGAGCGGAGCATACCGGACCAATTTTTCTCTCCATGTCCCTGGATTTCGACTGCTCTCTGGACATTCATGCCCGGATCTCACAGCTAGCTAGCTGCTATCCGTGTGACTGTCGGCCTTCGTCGATTCCGGAGCAAACATCAATTGTTCCGGAGCTAGCGGGCTCCGTCAATCACTCCTGAGTTCCATCAATCGCACCTGGGCTGCGGTCGCCTATCCGGACCCGTTTTGCTGCCTTCGCGGAGCCCCACCGGGCCTTCACAACTGGACTGCCGACGTTATCTACCCGAAGGAGTTATTCGGCTGGCTCCTCCGTCGCGACGTTACCTGAACGCCCATCTGCGGCCTGCTAACCGTTAGCTGTCTTACCGGCTGCTATCTGAATAGACAATCGGACAATTTTTTCTCTCTAATTCTCTCTCTTTTTTTTTATTTTTTTTATTTCTTTATTTTTTTTATTATTATAAATTTTTTTAAATATTTTTTTTTATTTTTTATTATTTTTATTATTATTATTATGTTTTCTTCTTGGGCCTCTATAACTATATCTATTGTTTTTATTTTTGTTGTTGTTGTGTGATTTGGATTGATCCCCTCTACCACACGGAACCCCACTAATCTACTGACGGAGCGCAGGAGGTGGCTAACAACAGACCTCCATCCTATGCTAGCTTGCTACCGATGCCCTGGCTAGCTGTCTAAATCACCAACCAACCTCTCCACTCACCGGACCCTTTTGATCACTCGACTAAGCATGCCTCTCCTTAATGTCAATATGTCTTGTCCATTTCTGTTCTGGTTAGTGTTTATTGGCTTATTTCACTGTAGAGCCTCTAGTCCTGCTCACTATACCTTATCCAACCTATTAGTTCCACCACCCACACATGCAATGACATCTCCTGGTTTCAACGATGTTTCTAGAGACAATATCTCTCTCTTCATCACTCAATACCTAGGTTTACCTCCACTGTATTCACATCCTACCATACATTTGTCTGTACATTATACCTTGATGCTATTTTATCGCCCCCAGAAACCTCCTTTTACTCTATGTTCCAGACGTTCTAGACGACCAATTCTCATAGCTTTTAGCCGTACCCTTATTCTACTCCTCCTATGTTCCTCTGGCGATGTAGAGGTGAATCCAGGCCCTGCAGTGCCTAGCTCCACTCCTATTCCCCAGGCGCTCTCTTTTGACGACTTCTGTAACCGTAATAGCCTTGGTTTCATGCATGTTAACATTAGAAGCCTCCTCCCTAAGTTTGTTCTATTCACTGCTTTAGCACACTCTGCCAACCCGGATGTTCTAGCTGTGTCTGAATCCTGGCTTAGGAAGACCACCAAAAACTCAGACATTTTAATTCCAAACTACAACATTTTCAGACAAGATAGAACTGCCAAAGGGGGCGGTGTTGCAATCTACTGCAAAGATAGCCTGCAGAGTTCTGTCCTACTATCCAGGTCTGTACCCAAACAATTTGAACTTCTACTTTTAAAAATCCACCTCTCTAAAAACAAGTCTCTCACCGTTGCCGCCTGCTATAGACCACCCTCTGCCCCCAGCTGTGCTCTGGACACCATATGTGAACTGATTGCCCCCCATCTATCTTCAGAGTTCGTGCTGCTAGGCGACCTAAACTGGAACATGCTTAACACCCCAGCCATCCTACAATCTAAACTTGATGCCCTCAATCTCACACAAATAATCAATGAACCTACCAGGTACCTCCCCAAAACCTTAAACACGGGCACCCTCATAGATATCATCCTAACCAACTTCCCCTCTAAATACACCTCTGCTGTCTTCAACCAAGATCTCAGCGATCACTGCCTCATTGCCTGCATCCGTAATGGGTCAGCGGTCAAACGACCTCCACTCATCACTGTAAAACGCTCCCTGAAACACTTCTGCGAGCAGGCCTTTCTAATCGACCTGGCCGGGGTATCCTGGAAGGATATTGATCTCATCCCGTCAGTAGAGGATGCCTGGATATTTTTTTTAAATGCCTTCCTAACCATCTTAAATAAACATGCCCCATTTAAGAAATTTAGAACCAGGAACAGATATAGCCCTTGGTTCTCCCCAGACCTGACTGCCCTTAACCAACACAAAAACATCCTATGGCGTTCTGCATTAGCATCGAACAGCCCCCGTGATATGCAGCTGTTCAGGGAAGCTAGAAATCATTATACACAGGCAGTTAGAAAAGCCAAGGCTAGCTTTTTCAAGCAGAAATTTGCTTCCTGCAACACTAACTCAAAAAAGTTCTGGGACACTGTAAAGTCCATGGAGAATAAGAACACCTCCTCCCAGCTGCCCACTGCACTGAAGATAGGAAACACTGTCACCACTGATAAATCCACCATAATTGATCATTTCAATAAGCATTTTTCTACGGCTGGCCATGCTTTCCACCTGGCTACTCCTACCCCGGACAACAGCACTGCACCCCCAACAGCAACTCGCCCAAGCCTTCCCCATTTCTCCTTCTCCCAAATCCATTCAGCTGATGTTCTGAAAGAGCTGCAAAATCTGGACCCCTACAAATCAGCCGGGCTAGACAATCTGGACCCTTTCTTTCTAAAATTATCTGCCGAAATTGTTGCCACCCCTATTACTAGCCTGTTCAACCTCTCTTTCGTGTCGTCTGAGATTCCCAAAGATTGGAAAGCAGCTGCGGTCATCCCCCTCTTCAAAGGGGGGGACACTCTTGACCCAAACTGCTACAGACCTATATCTATCCTACCGTGCCTTTCTAAGGTCTTCGAAAGCCAAGTCAACAAACAGATTACCGACCATTTCGAATCTCACCATACCTTCTCTGCTATGCAATCCGGTTTCAGAGCTGGTCATGGGTGCACCTCAGCCACGCTCAAGGTCCTAAACGATATCTTAACCGCCATCGATAAGAAACATTACTGTGCAGCCGTATTCATTGATCTGGCCAAGGCTTTCGACTCTGTCAATCACCATATCCTCATCGGCAGACTCGACAGCCTTGGTTTCTCAAATGATTGCCTCGCCTGGTTCACCAACTACTTCTCTGATAGAGTTCAGTGTGTCAAATCGGAGGGTCTGCTGTCCGGACCTCTGGCAGTCTCTATGGGGGTGCCACAGGGTTCAATTCTTGGACCGACTCTCTTCTCTGTATACATCAATGAGGTCGCTCTTGCTGCTGGTGAGTCCCTGATCCACCTCTACGCAGACGACACCATTCTGTATACTTCCGGCCCTTCTTTGGACACTGTGTTAACAACCCTCCAGGCAAGCTTCAATGCCATACAACTCTCCTTCCGTGGCCTCCAATTGCTCTTAAATACAAGTAAAACTAAATGCATGCTCTTCAACCGATCGCTACCTGCACCTACCCGCCTGTCCAACATCACTACTCTGGACGGCTCTGACTTAGAATACGTGGACAACTACAAATACTTAGGTGTCTGGTTAGACTGTAAACTCTCCTTCCAGACCCATATCAAACATCTCCAATCCAAAGTTAAATCTAGAATTGGCTTCCTATTTCGCAACAAAGCATCCTTCACTCATGCTGCCAAACATACCCTTGTAAAACTGACCATCCTACCAATCCTCGACTTTGGCGATGTCATTTACAAAATAGCCTCCAATACCCTACTCAACAAATTGGATGCAGTCTATCACAGTGCAATCCGTTTTATCACCAAAGCCCCATATACTACCCACCATTGCGACCTGTACGCTCTCGTTGGCTGGCCCTCGCTTCATACTCGTCGCCAAACCCACTGGCTCCATGTCATCTACAAGACCCTGCTAGGTAAAGTCCCCCCTTATCTCAGCTCGCTGGTCACCATAGCATCTCCCACCTGTAGCACACGCTCCAGCAGGTATATCTCTCTAGTCACCCCCAAAACCAATTCTTTCTTTGGCCGCCTCTCCTTCCAGTTCTCTGCTGCCAATGACTGGAACGAACTACAAAAATCTCTGAAACTGGAAACACTTATCTCCCTCACTAGCTTTAAGCACCAACTGTCAGAGCAGCTCACAGATTACTGCACCTGTACATAGCCCACCTATAATTTAGCCCAAACAACTACCTCTTTCCCAACTGTATTTAATTTTTATTTATTTATTTATTTTGCTGCTTTGCACCCCATTATTTTTTATTTCTACTTTGCACATTCTTCCATTGCAAAACTACCATTCCAGTATTTTACTTGCTATATTGTACTTACTTTGCCATCATGGCCTTTTTTGCCTTTACCTCCCTTCTCACCTCATTTGCTCACATTGTATATAGACTTGTTTATACTGCATTATTGACTGTATGTTTGTTTTTACTCCATGTGTAACTCTGTGTCGTTTTATCTGTCGAACTGCTTTGCTTTATCTTGGCCAGGTCGCAATTGTAAATGAGAACTTGTTCTCAACTTGCCTACCTGGTTAAATAAAGGTAAAATAAAATAAAATAAAATAAATAAAATTGGTATTGTGGTTGTTCATTAGGTGATAGGAAACATGCAATGATACCTGCACCATCTACATGCTGCAAAGACTCCCTAACTCTTCGTGACAGACATATTGTGTTCTTTCAGCCACCTGTAGAAAAAGCTAACCGTTACACTGTCATGAAATATGATTATATATCGTCAACGAAACAAATATGACATGGCCTGCTTATGAGTTGCCATGAAAGAAAGTTCGATTTATTGAACTGAAAATGTCGAGAACAGGTGTTCGTAGCTAAATGCTTTTGGTTAGCTTGAGAATAATAATTGTATGATTTTTCATTCTATAGTATGTATGTATGTAATATAGTTGAATGTTATGAACCGACACTGAATCGTAGGAGCTAACTACTAGCTATGTACTGTAAAGGTTGTATGGAAGAACACCCATTGCTGCTTACCTGAGATGCCATCATCACACAGTCCTTCATTGTCGGTGTCCACTATGACTTCCTTTGTTTCGGAAAAAAGTTGCTTTCAGAACAATTATTTTTGATTGGAAAAAAAAAAAAAAGTTTTGCTCTCGACAAAGACACAAATGGACCTCCATAGCATATAACAATTTGCCTGTGAATAACCACACCTTCATTCAAACGTGCTGAAGATGCTGCCATATCCTGCCAGCACGCCCACAAGCGAGCCAATCAGGCACAGAATGATGACGTGTGGAAGAGGGAAAGGAACGAGATTGTAACCGGGGGTGCCTAAGCCAGCCCGTCAGGCGTTCACGCCCTGGCTGACTCGAGAGGTTTCCTTGCCTCGGGTTGGCTCAGCGGCTTCCCATTCCACGTCACTCTCCACCGGATCATCGGGCTCCCTCTCTGCAGCGGGATCTACAGGCATCTTGCCTCAGCCGGATGTTAGACTCCCATGCCTCAGCCGGCTCTCCAGGTTCTCATGCTCCTGCCGGTTCCCATGCCCCCCAAAAGGCTTTCCCAGCGTCCATGTCTCGCCGGTTCGCCAAGGTGGGACTCCAGGTGGCGCCACAAGGTAGGGGGGGGGGGGATACTGTCACGTCTGCTCCCGCTCTCCCCTCCCAGGCTGCCCTGCAACACACACTCCTGTCATAAATTACGCACACCTGCCTTCCCTCGTCATGCGCATCAGCGATATTGGACTACCATGGACTATCATTATATCTTCTTGTGAGATGATTTTAAAAACTAACCACTGATTTAAAAAAGGTGCACTTGTGAGTGCTTGTACAGGCTGTTGAAAGGCAATTGGCTTCCACATATTATAAGATTTATACTTTTATTCAAAAGTACTGATCTTAAAGGAGACTTATTCCCACAGTCAATGCCTGTCAAAAGCAAATCATCACTAAATAATGATCAAGTCCTCAAAGGCTTTTTCATATTGTCCATTGTTGATGGAAAAGGGACAATGGAGATGTCTTTAAGTCAGGGTGACACTGACATACCGACACAATCTATGAGAATTCCTGCATAAAGTAGGAGTATGCATTTACAGCATTATTTGGTACCCTGGAACTGCTGAAACACATATTGGATATCATATTTCAAAACCTGGCATTAAACAATATATTTTTGATAGTTTTTATTTAGAAACACTTGGAGGTCAAAATGTTTAAAAAAAAATATCCAGCAGTGCAGAGAAAATTACATTTACATGCCCTGACCTTCATCAAGCTCTGTTTCAGTTGACTTGCACTGTCAGGCTCTTGCGATTCACAGTGTCCCTCAGTTTGAGGTGAAACATCATTGCTCGTGACAAAGAGCATATTCATCAGTTGACCATAGCTGTCATGGTGAAACGATATATAGTTCCACATCAATGTCATGCATTTTGTACAGTAGCAATTGATGAAGAGGTAGGCCTACTCTGTACCCCTCGTTATGTCAAAGGCTTTTCCATTTACAGTGTATCAAATGCAGGTCCCTGGTTTGTTTGGTCAGTCTGTTTTAACAGACAGACTGACCAATACATACTTTTTTGGTGATCCAAGATGGCGTAGCAGTAAGTCGTCCTGTCGTGTCGTGTCCCTGTATATTTTGTTTATATTTTGTTTATTTTTTGTTTTTTACATATTTTTTAACATATTTTTCGTTTTTTTACATATTTTTCGTTTTTTACATAGCTATCCCTTTAAAAACATTTTGCTAAACCTAAGCTTCCAAATACGCTGGATCTTCACAACTAGCTATCTAGCTAAACCGCAACCCCGGATGATTACCCCTGGCTAGCGTTTCCACCCACTTAGCTTGAAGCTAGCCCGGCCTGCGCTACCACCGTAGCATACTCCTGAGCTACAATACCCGGGCCCACGACCGGTCTATCGATGTCACCGCATGAAGAGGAATAAACAGACTCACCCCATCGCGACGTCCCCCAAAGGCTAACTCTCTAGCCCTCGCTATCTCCCTGCTTGCTAATTCGGCCTGCTAACTGCTAGCTTGTCCAGCTCCGGTCCGCTAACTGCTACCTTGTCTAGCCCGGGCCTACAAACTGTTAGCTTGTTAGCACAGGCCTGCTAACCGCCTGAATCGCCGCGTCCCAAACGCCCACCGGACCCATATTTACTTTCTATCTCTTTTGACTTTTAATTTGTTTATACCTTCCGGAAACCTGCCTCACCCAATGTGATACGGAATCGCTATTATTTTTTATTTATTTTTAGAACACACTCAAGAACCTCCAGAAGCTAACCAGCTAACTAGCTACAAGCTATTTAGTCATTGTTCGTTTTTTTTAACCTGGATAACACTCGCCAGTCCAGCTTCCCTTCCCCATCCACCGCTGCCCCCTGGACACTGATCTCTTGGCTACATAGCTGATGCACGCTGGACTGTCCATAAATCACGGTACTCCATTCTGCTTGTTTGTTTTATCTGTTGGCCCCGTTGCCTAGTCTACGCCATTTTACCTGCTGTTGTTGTGCTAGCTGATTAGCTGTTGTCTCACCTACTGTTTTAGCTAGCTTTCCCAATTCAACACCTGTGATTACTGTATGCCTCGCTGTATGTCTCTCTCAAATGTCAATATGCCTTGTATACTGTTGTTCAGGTTAGTTATCATTGTTTTAGTTCACAATGGAGCCCCTAGTTCCACTCTTCATACCCCTGATAACTCCTTTGTCCCACCTCCCACACATGCGGTGACATCACCCATTACTACCAGCATGTCCAGAGATACAACCTCTCTCATCATCACCCAGTGCCTGGGCTTACCTCCGCTGTACCCGCACCCCACCATACCCCTGTCTGCGCATTATGCCCTGAATATATTCTACCATGCCCAGAAACCTGCTCCTCTTATTCTCTGTCCCCAACGCTCTAGGCGACCAGTTTTGATAGCCTTTAGCCGCACCCTCATACTACTCCTTCTCTGTTCCGCGGGTGATGTGGAGGTAAACCCAGGCCCTGCATGTCCCCAGGCACCCTCATTTGTTGACTTCTGTGTTCGAAAAAGCCTTGGTTTCATGCATGTCAACATCAGAAGCCTCCTCCCTAAGTTTGTCTTACTCACTGCTTTAGCACACTCTGCTAACCCTGATGTCCTTGCTGTGTCTGAATCCTGGCTCAGGAAGGCCACCAAAAATTCAGAGATTTCCATACCCAACTATAACATCTTCCGTCAAGATAGAACTGCCAAAGGGGGAGGAGTTGCAGTTTACTGCAGAGATAGCCTGCAAAGTAATGTCATACTTTCCAGGTCCATACCCAAACAGTTCGAACTACTAATTTTGAAAATTACTCTCTCCAGAAATAAGTCTCTCACGGTTGCCGCCTGCTACCGACCCCCCTCAGCTCCCAGCTGTGCCCTGGACACCATTTGTGAATTGATCGCCCCCCATCTAGCTTCAGAGTTTGTTCTGTTAGGTGACCTAAACTGGGATATGCTTAACACCCCGCCAGTCCTACAATCTAAGCTAGATGCCCTCAATCTCACACAAATCATCAAGGAACCCACCAGGTACAACCCTAACTCTGTAAACAAGGGCACCCTCATAGACGTCATCCTGACCAACTGGCCCTCCAAATACACCTCCGCTGTCTTCAACCAGGATCTCAGCGATCACTGCCTCATTGCCTGTATCCGCTACGGAGCCGCAGTCAAACGACCACCCCTCATCACTGTCAAACGCTCCCTAAAACAATTCTGTGAGCAGGCCTTTCTAATCGACCTGGCCCGGGTATCCTGGAAGGACATTGACCTCATCCCGTCAGTTGAGGATGCCTGGTCATTCTTTAAAAGTAACTTCCTCACCATTTTAGATAAGCATGCTCCGTTCAAAAAATGCAGAACTAAGAACAGATACAGCCCTTGGTTCACCCCAGACCTGACTGCCCTCGACCAGCACAAAAACATCCTGTGGCGGACTGCAATAGCATCGAATAGTCCCCGTGATATGCAACTGTTCAGGGAAGTCCGGAACCAATACACGCAGTCAGTCAGGAAAGCTAAGGCCAGCTTCTTCAGGCAGAAGTTTGCATCCTGTAGCTCCAACTCCAAAAAGTTCTGGGACACTGTGAAGTCCATGGAGAACAAGAGCACCTCCTCCCAGCTGCCCACTGCACTGAGGCTAGGTAACACGGTCACCACTGATAAATCCATGATTATCGAAAACTTCAATAAGCATTTCTCAACGGCTGGCCATGCCTTCCGCCTGGCTACTTCAACCTCGGCCAACAGCTCCGCCCCCCCCGCAGCTCCTCGCCCAAGCCTCTCCAGGTTCTCCTTTACCCAAATCCAGATAGCAGATGTTCTGAAAGAGCTGCAAAACCTGGACCCGTACAAATCAGCTGGGCTTGACAATCTGGACCCTCTATTTCTGAAACTATCTGCCACCATTGTCGCAACCCCTATTACCAGCCTGTTCAACCTCTCTTTCATCTCGTCTGAGATCCCCAAGGATTGGAAAGCTGCCGCAGTCATCCCCCTCTTCAAAGGGGGAGACACCCTGGACCCAAACTGTTACAGACCTATATCCATCCTGCCCTGCCTATCTAAGGTCTTCGAAAGCCAAGTCAACAAACAGGTCACTGACCATCTCGAATCCCACCGTACCTTCTCCGCTGTGCAATCTGGTTTCCGAGCCGGTCATGGGTGCACCTCAGCCACACTCAAGGTACTAAACGACATCATAACCGCCATCGATAAAAGACAGTACTGTGCAGCCGTCTTCATCGACCTTGCCAAGGCTTTCGACTCTGTCAATCACCATATTCTTATCGGCAGACTCAGTAGCCTCGGTTTTTCGGATGACTGCCTTGCCTGGTTCACTAATTACTTTGCAGACAGAGTTCAGTGTGTCAAATCGGAGGGCATGCTGTCCGGTCCTCTGGCAGTCTCTATGGGGGTGCCACAGGGTTCAATTCTCGGGCCGACTCTTTTCTCTGTGTATATCAATGATGTTGCTCTTGCTGCGGGCGATTCCCTGATCCACCTCTACGCAGACGACACCATTCTATATACTTTCGGCCCGTCTTTGGACACTGTGCTATCTAACCTCCAAACAAGCTTCAATGCCATATAACACTCCTTCCGTGGCCTCCAACTGCTCTTAAACGCTAGTAAAACCAAATGCATGCTTTTCAACCGGTCGCTGCCTGCACCTGCATGCCCGACTAGCATCACCACCCTGGATGGTTCCGACCTAGAATATGTGGACGTCTATAAGTACCTAGGTGTCTGGCTAGACTGCAAACTCTCCTTCCAGACTCATATCAAACATCTCCAATCGAAAATCAAATCAAGAGTCGGCTTTCTATTCCGCAACAAAGCCTCCTTCACTCAAGCCGCCAAGCTTACCCTAGTAAAACTGACTATCCTACCGATCCTCGACTTCGGCGATGTCATCTACAAAATGGCTTCCAACACTCTACTCAGCAAACTGGATGCAGTCTTTCACAGTGCCGTCCGTTTTGTCACTAAAGCACCTTATACCACCCACCACTGCGACTTGTATGCTCTAGTCGGCTGGCCCTCGCTACATATTCGTCGCCAGACCCACTGGCTCCAGGTCATCTACAAGTCTATGCTAGGTAAAGCTCCGCCTTATCTCAGCTCACTGGTCACGATGGCAACACCCAGCCGTAGCACACGCTCCAGCAGGTGTATCTCACTGATCATCCCTAAAGCCAACACCTCATTTGGCCGCCTTTCGTTCCAGTACTCTGCTGCCTGTGACTGGAACGAATTGCAAAAATCGCTGAAGTTGGAGACTTTTATCTCCCTCACCAACTTCAAACATCAGCTATCTGAGCAGCTAACCGATCGCTGCAGCTGTACATAGTCTATTGGTAAATAGCCCACCCTTTTCACCTACCTCATCCCCATACTGTTTTTATTTATTTACTTTTCTGCTCTTCTGCACAATATCTCTACCTGTACATGACCATCTGATCTTTTATCACTCCAGTGTTAATCTGCAAAATTGTAATTATTTGCCTACCTCCTCATGCCTTTTGCACACATTGTATATAGACCCCCCCTTTGTTTTCTACTGTGTTATTGACTTGTTAATTGTTTACTCCATGTGTAACTCTTTGTTGTATGCTCACACTGCTATGCTTTATCTTGGCCAGGTCGCAGTTGCAAATGAGAACTTGTTCTCAACTAGCCTACCTGGTTAAATAAAGGTGAAATAAAAAAATAAAAAATAAAAAAAAATAAACATAGTATAGGGGAGCACTTTGTACAGTAGGCCTACAATGTCGCTTGAAACTGATCATATATACAGTGCCTTGTGAAAGTATTCGGCCCCTTTGAACTTTGCGACCTTTTGCCACATTTCAGGCTTCAAACATAAAGATATAAAACTGTATTTTTTTGTGAAGAATCAACAACAAGTGGGACACAATCATGAAGTGGAACGACATTTATTGGATATTTCAAACTTTTTTAACAAATCAAAAACTGAAAAATTGGGTGTGCAAAATTATTCAGCCCCCTTAAGTTAATACTTTGTAGCGCCACCTTTTGCTGCGATTACAGCTGTAAGTCGCTTGGGGTATGTCTCTATCAGTTTTGCACATCGAGAGACTGACATTTTTTCCCATTCCTCCTTGCAAAACAGCTCGAGCTCAGTGAGGTTGGATGGAGAGCATTTGTGAACAGCAGTTTTCAGTTCTTTCCACAGATTCTCGATTGGATTCAGGTCTGGACTTTGACTTGGCCATTCTAACACCTGGATATGTTTATTTTTGAACCATTCCATTGTAGATTTTGCTTTATGTTTTGGATCATTGTCTTGTTGGAAGACAAATCTCCGTCCCAGTCTCAGGTCATTTGCAGACTCCATCAGGTTTTCTTCCAGAATGGTGCTGTATTTGGCTCCATCCATCTTCCCATCAATTTTAACCATCTTCCCTGTCCCTGCAGAAGAAAAGCAGGCCCAAACCATGATGCTGCCACCACCATGTTTGACAGTGGGGATGGTGTGTTCAGGGTGATGAGCTGTGTTGCTTTTACGCCAAACATAACGTTTTGCATTGTTGCCAAAAAGTTCAATTTTGGTTTCATCTGACCAGAGCACCTTCTTCCACATGTTTGGTGTGTCTCCCAGGTGGCTTGTGGCAAACTTTAAACAACACTTTTTATGGATATCTTTAAGAAATGGCTTTCTTCTTGCCACTCTTCCATAAAGGCCAGATTTGTACAATATACGACTGATTGTTGGCCTATGGACAGTCTCCCACCTCAGCTGTAGATCTCTGCAGTTCATCCAGAGTGATCATGGGCCTCTTGGCTGCATCTCTGATCAGTCTTCTCCTTGTATGAGCTGAAAGTTTAGAGGGACGGCCAGGTCTTGGTAGATTTGCAGTGGTCTGATACTCCTTCCATTTCATTATTATCACTTGCACAGTGCTCCTTGGGATGTTTAAAGCTTGGGAAATCTTTTTGTATCCAAATCCGGCTTTAAACTTCTTCACAACAGTATCTCGGACCTGCCTGGTGTGTTCCTTGTTCTTCATGATGCTCTCTGCGCTTTTAACGGACCTCTGAGACTATCACAGTGCAGGTGCATTTATACGGAGACTTGATTACACACAGGTGGATTGTATTTATCATCATTAGTCATTTAGGTCAACATTGGATCATTCAGAGATCCTCACTGAACCTCTGGAGAGAGTTTGCTGCACTGAAAGTAAAGGGGCTGAATAATTTTGCACGCCCAATTTTTCAGTTTTTGATTTGTTAAAAAAGTTTGAAATATCCAATAAATGTCGTTCCACTTCATGTTTGTGTCCCACTTGTTGTTGATTCTTCACAAAAAAATACAGTTTTATATCTTTATGTTTGAAGCCTGAAATGTGGCAAAAGGTCGCAAAGTTCAAGGGGGCCAAATACTTTCGCAAGGCACTGTAACTGTACAGAAAACGTTCAAGACCATAGCAGTGCCACAAAGAGATGAATTTATCATAAAACATTGAGTCAACATAAAACAATCGTCAACAATTGTCAACATAAACACCAGTACCTTGTATTCTGTATTTAAATTAGTTGTTTATTTATTAATTTAGTTGTGTGTACAGTATACACTCAGTACAAAACATTAGGACCACCTTCCCAATGTTGAGTTGCACCCCCTTTCGTCAAGGTGTCGAAGGGTGTATTTTTACTATGTTTTATATTGTAGAATAATAGTGAAGACACCAAAACTATGAAATAACACAGTAACCAAAAAAGTGTTAAACAAATCAAAATATATTTTAGATTCTTCAAAGTAGCAACCCTTTGTCTTGATGACAGCTTTGCACGCTCTCTGCATTCTCTCAACTAGCTTTACCTGGATTGCTTTTCCAACAGTCTTGAAGGAGTTCCCACATATGAGTACTTGTTGGCTGCTTTTCCGTCACTCTGCGGTCCAATTCATCCCAAACAATATCAATTGGGTTGAGGTCGGCGGATTGTGGAGGCCAGGTCATCTCATGCACCACTCCATCACTCTCATTCTTGGTCAAATAGCCCTTACACAGCCAGGAGGCGTGTTGGGTCATTGTCCTGTTAAAAAACAAACGATAGTCCCACTAAGCGCAAACCAGATGCGATGGCGTATTGCTGCAGAATGCTGTGGTAGTTAAGTGTGCATTCAATTCTAAATAAATCAGTGTCACCAGCAAAGCACCCCCACACCCTCACTCCTCCATGCTTCACGGTGGGAACCACACATGCGGAGATCAGCCGTTCATTTACTCTGCGTCTCACAAAGACACGGCTGTTAGAACCAACAATCTGAAATTTGGACTCATCAGACCAAAGGACAGATTTCCACAGGTCTAATGTCCATTGCTAATGTTTCTTGGCCCAAGCAAGTCTCTTATTCTTACTGGTGTCCTTTAGTAGTGGTTTCTTTGCAGCAATTCAACCTTGAAGGCCTGATTCACGCAGTCTCCTCTGAACAGTTGATGTTGAGATGTGTCTGTTACTTGAACTCTGTGAAGTATTTTTTTATGGCTGCAATTTCTGAGGCTGGTAACACTAATGAACTTATCCTCTGCAGCAGAGGTAACTCTGGATCTTCCTTTCCTGTGGCGGTCCTCATGAGAGCCACTTTCATCCCAGTGCTTGATGGTTTTTGTGACGGCATTTCAAGAAACTTTCAAAGGTCTTGATATTTTTCGAATTGACTGACCTTCATGTCTTACCCCTCCTGTTGTGTTCGTTTCATGTTAATTCATTCTGTGTTCCCAGTCCAAAATGACCACCCCATTATAGCTGATTATAAATCCATAATAATACATATATTATCACCTAATGTTGTGTTAGATATTTTTATCAACTTAAGTTCTTGTGAACATTACACATTTTGAACTTCTATTTGCTATTTATGGCCTGTAGGCCTCATATACCTCGTTTGAGTAAAAAATAAAATAATGTATGGATTATTTTGACTATAACAAATACTCAGATTAAACATATTGTGCTATTTATCAGATTACTTTGTGTCAAAGTTTAGCAAGAAATATCTCCTCCTCACCAGTGTCATGATCAAGAATATGATCAAGAGCCTCACATACAGTATATCATTTGGTTGTTGTGCTGCCACAGAATGAATTGTGAGCAAGGCCTCAAAAAAGCTTTATATACCAGAGCTGGGAGAAAAGTTCTATATATTATTGAAACAATTTTGCGATAGTTTGTGAAAATGCCAACAGGTGTGGTTCCCATGGGGGAAAGATTCTATTGGGGAAAGGTTCCTGTGGGGGTTGCCATGGAAGCCAAGAAGGGGAGTGAGGTGTGTGTGTGTGTGTGTGTCTGTGTGTGTGTGTGTGTGTGCTCAAACACACATGCATGTGGGGGTCTGGGAGAGGAAGTGTGTCCATCTGATGAGTGGGCATGTGCCTGAACTCAATTTTAAACATTGTTGACAGGGAACAGCACAGGTGTACAAAAGTTAAAACCCCCCAAATGTTATGTGTTCAGATGCCCTGTGTGGATAAAGTCATGGAACCTTATGCCAATCAGATTCAATTAAGTACATTTTTCAGAGAGAAAACTTTTTTGAGGAGTGTTAAAGTAATGATGGACTGTCATTTATCTTAGCTTATTTAAGCTGTTCTTGCCATAATATGGACTTGGTCTTTTACCAAATAGGGCTATCTTCTGTATACCAACCCCACCTTGTAACAAAACAACTGACACATTAAAAAGGAAAGAAATTCCACAAATTCACTTTAAGAAGGCACACCTATTAATTGATATGCCTTCCTGGTGACTACCTCATGAAGCTGGTTGAGAGAATGCCAAGAGTGTGCAAAGTTGTCATAAAGGCAAAGGGTGGATACTTTGAATCTAAAATATATTTTGATTTGTTTAACACCTTTTTGGTTACTACATTATTCCATATATGTTACTTTATAGTTATGTCTTCACTATTATTCTACAATATAGAAAGTAGTAAAAATAAATTAAAATCTTTGAATGAGTAGGTGTCCAAACGTTTGACTGGTAATATAGTTAACTTAACAAAAAATAAATCATTTAATGTTAATTTCCCCCTCTGTCACGCCCTGACCATAGAGAGCCCTTGTTTCTCTATGGTGTAGCAGGTCAGGGCGTGACTGGGGGTATTCTAGTTTATTTTTCTATGTTGGTGATTTGTATGATTCCCAATTAGAGGCAGCTGGTAATTGTTGTCTCTAATATTTAGGTAGCATTTTTCCCACCTGTGTTTGTGGGATATTATTTTGTGTACCACGTAGTGATATTTCGTTGTTAGTTGCTTTGATTTATTGTTTTGTTTTGCTAAGTTACTTTATAATAAATATGTGGAATTCAACATCTGCTGCGCCTTTTTCCATCTCTCCTCAGGTACGTGACACCCTCCCGTAAATCATCTCATACCTCGCTCCAGTTGTAGCCAGTCACTAAGCTACCTCAGATGCTAACTTATGTCAGTAGACTAAATTAGGAAGACTTCAATAGAGGAATGCAACATCTTGTTGCAGCCACTAACATTAGAGAAATGGAAAGAGGGATGTTTTAGCTAAATTTGATGGAGTTGTCTTTGACAAAGCAGGAACCATGGCTTGCTGCGGTTTAATCAAATAGGCTACAAGCGGCCCACTGGCCGGCACTATGCTGAGAAACACCACTTCCATTAAATGTCATTGTAAGGAAAGAGGTGATGGTCCATGTACACTAGGGAAACATCGTTTCCCATACATTTTCAATGGAAGAAAAGCAGTGAGAAGCGGAGTTTGTGGGGGACCATTGGACGGCGTGAACGTGGCATGGTCAGCATTTCCCAAATTTATGCAAATCACAAGCGGCGAATGCTGGGCGATGACCAATCATATCGAGTGCTTCCCATGATGAATTTCATGCTTGGTGACCTAACGCTGGAGACTTTTGTCAAATATTGCTGACAAAAATACTACGATGTAAGCAGGCGTATATAATTATAACATCCTAACAAATCATGCAAAAATGTAGTTGACAGGAATATGCTCTTTAAAGAGAGGCCAACGATTATGCATATTTTTATCACATAAAGTTAAATTAGGAAACTCACTATTTAGCATGCTAGCTGACTAGCTAACATTAACCAACTAGCTAGCTAGTATGAAATCGTAATTTGTGATGTTTAATGTTTTATGGACTCCTGAGTACCAGAAAACCAGGCTGGTGTCTTGTAAAACAGTGGATGTAAAGAATCTAGCTAGCTAAAGCATTTACTGCAAATTTAGTGTACAATAGAAAATGGCGCCAGAGGCGATGGCTGTTTTACGGTCTCTTAACCAACTGTGCTATTTTTTTTGTATTGTTTGTAACTTATTTTGTATATGTTGCTGCTACTGTCTCTTATGACTGAAAATAACTTCTGAACATCAGAACAGTGATTACTCACCTCAGACTGGACAACTTTTTATTTAACGAGTCCGATGCAAAGGATATACTCCTTTCTCAGGAAAGGGTGCCCAAATCCCCTTCATTTGAGTGAAGAAAAGACTGAGAAGGGGGTTGCCACGGTTTTCTTCCTGGGAAGTAGAGGAGGACCAAAATGCAGCGTGGTTATTGTTAAGAATCTTTAATAAAGACGAAAACACTATACAAATACAAAATAAGAAAAGGTGGCAAAACCGAGACAGTCCTAACTGGTGCAGAGAACACAGAGACAGGAAACAACCACCCACAAAATACCCAAAGAATATGGCTGCCTAAATTTGGTTACCAATCAGAGACAACGATAAACACCTACCTCTGATTGAGAACCACTCCAGGCAACCATAGACTTACCTAGAACACTAAACTGAACACAACCCCATTAATCTACAAAACCCTTAGATAAGACAAAACACATAACTCACCCATGTCAGGTAGCTCAGGCCTGAGGGGTAGCTCAGGACTGAGAGGTAGCTCAGGACTGAGAGGTAGCTCAGGACTAAGAGATAGCTCAGGACTAAGAGATAGCTCAGGAGGGTTGACGGCTCTGGCAGATCCTGGCTGACTGGCGGCTCTGGTGGATCCTGGCTGACTGGCGGATCCTGGCCGACTGGCGGCTCTGGCGGATCCTGGCCGACTGGCGGCTCTGGCGGATCCTGGCCGACTGGCGGCTCTGGCGGATCCTGGCCGACTGGCGGCTCTGGCGGATCCTGGCCGACTGGCGGCTCTGGCGGATCCTGGCCTGACTGGCGGCTCTGGCGGATCCTGGCCGACTGGCGGCTTTGGCGGCTCCATGCTGACTGGCGGCTCATGACAGACGGGAGACTCTGGCAGCTCTGGACAGACTGGAGACTCTAGCCGCTCTGGACAGACGGGAGACTCTAGCCGCTCTGGACAGACGGGAGACTCTAGCAGCTCTGGACAGACGGGAGACTCTAGCAGCTCTGGACAGACGGGAGACTCTAGCAGCTCTGGACAGACGGGAGACTCTAGCAGCTCTGGACAGACGGGAGACTCTAGCAGCTCTGGACAGACGGGAGACTCTAGCAGCTCTGGACAGACGGGAGACTCTAGCAGCTCTGGACAGACGGGAGACTCTAGCAGCTCTGGACAGACGGGAGACTCTAGCAGCTCTGGACAGACGGGAGACTCTAGCAGCTCTGGACAGACGGGAGACTCTAGCAGCTCTGGACAGATGGGAGACTCTAGCAGCTCTGGACAGACGGGAGACTCTAGCAGCTCTGGACAGACGGGACGCACTGTAGGCCTGGTGTGTGGTGCCGGCGCTGGTGGTACTGGGCCGAGGACACGCACCTCAGTGTGAGTGCGGGGAGGAGGAACAGGGAGTACTGGGCTCTGGACACGCACAGGAAGCCTGGTGCGGGGAGCTGCCACCGGAGGGCTGGTGTGTGGAGGTGGCACTGGATGGACGGGACCGTGAAGGCGTACTGGAGATCTTGAGAGCAGGGCTGGCACCAACCGCCCTGGCTGGATCTCCACCCTAGCCCGGCAGATGTGGGGAGCTGGGATGTAGCGTACCGGGCTAAGCACGCGTACTGGGGACACAGTGCGCTCCACCGCATAACACGGTGCCTGACCAGTACCACGCCCGCCACGGTTAGCACAGCTAGGAGCATTATAGCGCTGAGCTGGCACAGGACGTGCAAGGCTAGGGAGGTGCACAGGAGGCCTGGTGCGTGATGCTGGCACAATCCTCACCAGACGACTAGCACGCACCTCAGGACGAGTATGGAGAGCTGACCCAGGTGCCATCAAATCCCGATACGCCCCGTGGGGCGAATGCCGTGCCTCATGCACCAACACAGCAACTCCCTCATAACTCTCTCCTCCAATTTCCCCATTAACTCCTTCACTGTCTCTGCTTCGCTCACCTCCAACACTGGCTCTGGTTTCCTCCTTGGCTCCTTACGATAAACAGGGGGAGTTGGCTCAGGTCTGACTTCTGACTCTGCCACACTCTCTCAGTGCCACCCCCCCAAGACATTTTTGGGGCTGACTCTCGGGCTTCCATCCGCGCCACCGTGCTGCCTCCTCAAACCGCCGCCTCCTTTCCCGTCTAGGATCTCCTCCCACATCCAGGAGTCTTGATTCTTTGGCCGTTGTTGCTGCTGCCCGTTACCGCACTGCTTGGTCCTTGGTTGGTGGGTGATTCTGTCACGATTTTCTTCCTGGGAAGGAGAGGAGGACCAAAATACAGCGTGGTTATTGTTAAGCATCTTTAATAAAGACGAAAACACTATAGAAATACAAAATAAGAAAACGTGGCAAAACCGAGACAGTCCTAACTGGTGCAGAGAACACAGAGACAGGAAACAACCACCCACAAAATACTCAAAGAATATGGCTGCCTAAATATGGTTTCCAATCAGAGACAACGATAAACACCTGCCTCTGATTGAGAACCACTCCAGGCAACCATAGACTTACCTAGAACACTAAACTGAACACAACCCCATTAATCTACAAAACCCCTAGATAAGACAAAGCACATAAATCACCCATGTCACACCCTGGCCTAAACAAAATAATAAAGAAAACACAGAATACTAAGGCCAGGGCGTGACAGGGGGCGGATGTTGGGCTGCCTTCTGAGAATTCGTAGGCGAGTGAGTAAACCTCCACTACCATCCATTCTACTGGATGGAACGTTCAGTCATTGGATAACAAAATGGATAATATACGATAAAGACTATCCTACCAACGGGACATTAAAAACAGTAATATCTTATGTTTCACCGAGTCGTGGCTGAACGATGACACGGATAATATAGAGCAGGTGGGATTTTCTATGCACCGGCAGAACAGAGAAGCTACGTCTGGTAAGATGAGGGGCGGGGGTGTGTGTCTATTTGTCAATAATAGCTGGTGCGCAATGTCTAATATTAAAGAAGTCTCAGGGTATTTCTCACCTGAGGTAGAGTACCTTATGATAAGCTATAGATCTATCACGATCGTCTGAATGAATGGACCAAGGTGCAGCGTACTTAGAGTTCCACATGTTCAATAAATATGAAACTCACCAAAAACAATATAGACGCAAACTAAACGTGACATTCTGGGCTGCTCACAGGCAGCTACACAAAAACAAGATCCCACAAACAACAGGTGGGAGAAGGCTGCCTAAATATGATAGACAGCTGCCTCTGATTGGGAACCATACCAGGCCAACAAAGAAATAGAAAACATAGATTGCCCTCCCTAGTCACACCCTGACCTAACCAAATAGATAATTAAAATGATCTCTAAGGTCAGGGCGTGACAAGATCACACTATCTACCAAGAGAGTTCTCATGCATATTATTCGTAGCCATCTATTTACTACCACAAACCGATGCTGGCACTAAGACCGCACTCTACCAGCCATAAGCAAACAAGAAAATGTTCATCCAGAAATGGTGCTCCTAGTGGCCAGAGACTTCAATGCAGGAAAACTTAAATCCGTTTGACCTAATTGTACCAGCATGTCACTTGTGCAACCAGAAGAAAAAAATACTCAAGATCACCTTTCCTCCACACACAGAGACACATACAAAGCTCTCCCTCAACCTCCTGATTCCTGCTTACAAGCAAAAACTAAAGCAGGAAGTACCAGTGACTTGCTCAATATGGAGGTGGTCAGATGACGCAGATGCTACAATACAGGACTGTTTTGCTAGCACAGACCGGAATATGTTCCGGGATTCATCCAATGGCGTTGAGGAGTATACCGCCTCAGTCATCGGCTTCATCAATAAGTGCATTTGCATCGTCACCCACAGTGACCGTACGTACATATTCCCCCCAGAAGCCATTGATTATAGGCAACATCCGCATCGAGCTAAAAAGTAGAGCTACCGCATTCAAGGAGCGGGACACTAATCCAGACGCTTATAAAAAATCCCGCTGCGCCCCCAGACGAACCATCAAACAGGCAAAGCATCAATACAGGATTAAGATTGAATCCTACTACACTGGCTCTGACATTCTTTGGATGTGGTAGGCCTTGAAAATTATTACGGACTACAAAGGGGAAACCAGCCACGAGCTGCCCAGTGACGCGAGCCTACCAGATGAGCTAAATTCTATTGATGCTTGCTTCGAGGTAGGCAAAACGCTGAAGCGTGCATGAGAGCACCAGCTGTTCCGGGCGACTGTCTGATAAAGCTCTTGGTAGCTGAACAGGTCAACTTTCACAAAGCCAGACGGATTACCAGGACGTGTACTCTAAGCATGCGCGGACCAACTGGAAAGTGTCTTCACTGACATCTTCAACTTCTCCCTGACTGGGTCTGTACTACCTACATGTTTTAAGCAGACCCCCATAATCCCTGTGCCCAAGGCAGCGAAGGTAACCTGCTTAAATGATTACCGCCATGTACTGTAGCACTCATGTCGGTAGCCATGAAGTGCTTTGAATGGCTGGTCATAGCTCACATCAACAGCATCATCCCGGATACCCTAGACCCACTCCAATTCGCATACTGCCCCAACAGATCCACAGATGACACAATCTCAATTGTACTCCACACGGCCCTTTCCCACCTGGACAAAAGGAACACCTAAGCGAGAATGTTGTTCATTGACTACAGCTCAGCATTCAACACCAAAGTGCCCACTAAGCTAAGGACCCTGGAACTAAACACCTCCCTCTGCAACTGGATCCTAGACTTCCTGATGTGCCTCCCTCAGGTGGTAAGTTTAGGCAACAACACATCTGCCACACTGATCCTCAGCACTGGGGCTTAGTCCCCTTCTGTACTCCGTGTTAACCCACAAATGCACGGCCAAACACGACTCCAACACCATAATTAAGTTTGCTGACAACACAACAGTAGTAGGCCTGTTTACCGACAACGATGAGACAGCCTAATGGAAGGAGGGCAGAGACCTGGCAGTGTGGTGCCAGGATGCCAAGCTCTCCCTCAATGTGAGCACAACAAAGGAGCTGATTGTGGACTACAGGAAAAGGAATGCCAAACAGGCCCCCATTCTCATCGGTGGGGCTGTATTGGAGCGGGTCGAGAGTTTCAAGTTCCTTGGTGTCCACATCACCAATAAACTATCGTGGTCCAAACTCACCAAGACAGTCGTGAAGAGGACACGACAACACCCTTTCCCTATCAGGAGACTGAAAAGATTTGACATCGGTCCCCAGATCCTCAAAAAGTTCTATAGCTGCACCATCAAGAGCAACCTGCACAATTGCATTACCGCCTGGTATGACAACTGCTCGGCATCTTACCATAAGGCGCTACAGAGGGTAATGCGTACGGCCCAGTACATCACTGGGGCCAAGCTTCCTGCAATCCAGGACCTATATACTAGGCGGTTACAGAGGAAAGCTCAAAAATGGTTAAAGACTCCAGTCTGACCCCCCCCCCCCCCCCCCCCAATTTGTTTTTACACTGCAGCTACTCGCTTTTTATTATCTATGCATAGTCACTTTACCCCTACCTACATGTACAAATTACCTCAACTAACCTATACCCCCGCACATTGTATTGGTACCGTTACCCCCTGTATTAGCTTCGTTATTGATGCTTATGGATGTAGACGATCTGTGTATGCACCCTAAAACGTTTGGAATAAATATTAGTTCAGAAGAGTGGTTTTAATTGCTTCCACCACTTAATCATTAATCAGCAAGAAATTGATCAAAATGACTGTTACACACAGGACTTTTACATGTCAATATTATAATGTAGATATTAGCTAGCTAACTTTGAACCTTAGCTATCATAGCCGGCCGGTTGTATCGACTTCCAGACAGTCTGAATGGCATCAATGAAGCCTATGGATTGAGTACACTATAATGTAACTATATTGTGCCAAGGATGCAAGTCGTATATACATGTAGTTATTACCAAGCATGAGTTCCCCACATTGTAGCCTGTACATTGAATATATTCACTGATCATGTATTCTACCTTGGCATATACTGGTGCTGTTCAGGTATGAACGTGTGTGAGACGTTCTTTTTCAGCCCTATCCAATACCAGGAGTATCAAACTCCAGTGTTTGAATGATGCTGTGTCTGCGTGTATGTATTACAATTATACACTTCAACCGTGTTTAACAATCCTGGTCCTGGGACATCAATGGTTACACATTGTAAATCTGAAATAGACTAGAACACATGATTTAATTAGTTAAAGACTGATTTGTAATTCATATATACAGATCCAGAATTTAAAAAACAGTACACTACACTTCCTATGCATCATGTAAATACTCTAAAACAGGTTCATCTCACCATCCCATTTCCTTTATCTGTTCTGATCTGAGGACACAGGATAGGTGTAAGGATCTGGGTGTAGCTGGTGCAGAGGAGTCAGGCGCAGATCAGCAGAGATGAGTAACACAAGGAACTTTACTCAAAATGTCCAAATACATGAAGTAATACCAAGCCCACAAACATCGGAACAAACTTACAATAAAACATTCACACACAAAAACCATGGGGAAAACAGAGGGTTAAATAATGAACATGTAATTGGGGAATTGAAACGAGGTGTGTAAAACAAAGACAAAACAAATGGAAAATGAAAAGTGGATCGGCGATGGCTAGAAGGCCGGTGACGTCAACCGCCGAACGCCGCCCGAACATGAAGCGGGACCAACTTCGGCGGAGGTTGTGACAATAGGTGTGGAATTTCATCAAACGAGAGACTTAATTTCAACCAGTAGAGTGTGAACCACTTCCAGTAGAGAATGTGGAAAGCTTAATTGAAAGAAGTTCATTATGCAAGTGCTATAAATACATACATTATAAATATTATGATTGTAATTGAAGTTCAATTTGTACTTCAATGCACATCTGGTGTGCATTATAAAAACAGAAAGGAAGAAGAGGAGGTGGGGAGAGAGGTGTGAGAGAATGTATAAAAGACAGAAAGGGAAAGAGATAAGAACAGAGGAGCAGGGAAGACAGCATATGATTAATGAATTACAGTGCTACTCATCACAATTACATAATAGTGTCTCTAGCATTGTCTCCTAACCAGTCTCGGGCTTCAGTTGGCCCAAGGGTTATCTTTGAGCAGGTGAGGTGGCAGGGACTGGGGGTTGGCATCCTCTCTCACATCAAAACATACCTACAGATGGGTAGTGATAGCATGATTAAGCCTTGTGTTTTTAAAAATAAAATAAAAACTTTTTTTACACTGTCAGTCATCAGGAGGTGAAATGCATAACTGACCTTGGATCATTATCTCTGGGACTACTACATCTCTATCTATATTTCAACGTAAGCATCTCTTTAATAATAATTCCTGTTGACCCGACCAAGTGATATTTCTGTCACAACCTGATCTATTTCACTGGTCTTTGTGATTGTCTCCAACCCCCTCCAGGTGTCGCCCATCTTCCCCATTATCCCATGTGCATTTATACCTTTGTTCTCTGTTTGTCTGTTGCCAGTTTGTCTTGTTTGTCAAGTCAACCAGTGTTTTTGTTCTCAGCTCCTGCTTTTCCCAGTCTCTCTTTTTCTCGCCATCCTGGTTTTGACCCTTGCCTGTCCTGACTCTGAGCCCGCCTGCCTGACCATTCTGCATGCCCCTGACCCTGCCTGGCGACCTATACCTTTGCCCACCCCTGGATTATTGACCTCTGCCTACCCTGAGCCTGCCTGACTTTTCCCACATTTTGTCACGTTACAGCCTTACTCTAAAATGGGTTCAATTGTTTATTTCCCATCAATCTACACACTATCCCATAATGACAAAGCAAAAACACATTTTTTTTGTATTTTTTGCAAATGCATTAAAAATAAAATGAAATATCACATTTACATAAGTATTCCGACCCTTTACTCAGTACTTTGTTGAAGCACCTTTGGCAGGGATTACACCATGAGTCTTGGGTATGACGCTACAAGCTTGGCACACCTGTATTTGGGAAGTTTCTCCCATTCTCTCTGCAGATCCTCTCAAGCTCAGTCAGGTTGGATGGGGAGCGTTGCTGCACAGCTATTTTCAGGTCTTTCCAGACATGTTCGATCGGGTTCAAGTCCGGACATTCAGAGACTTGTCCTGAAGCCACTCCTGCGCTGGCTTGGATGTGTTCTTAGGGTCGTTGTCCTGTTGGAAAGTGAACCTTCTCCCCAGACTGAGGTCCTGAGCAGTCTGGAACTGGTTTTCATCAAGGATCTCTCTGTACTTTGCTCCTTTCATTTTTCCCTCAATCTGCCAGATTTCCTCCAGACATGACGCTTGGCATTCAGAGACCAGAGAGTCCTTTGCTGCCTTTTGGCAAACTCCAAGCGGGCTGTCATGTGCCTTTTACTGAGGAGTGGCTTCCATCTGGCCATTCTACAATTAAGGCCTGATTGGTGGAGTGCAGCAGAGATGGTTGTCCTTCTGGAAGGTTCTCCTATCTCCACAGAGGAACTCTAGAGCTCTGTCAGAGTGACCATCGGGTTCTTGGTCACCTCCCTGACCAAGGCTCTTCTCCCCGAATTCCTCAGTTTGGCCTTTTCATTTTTTATTAAAATTTTAATTTAAATTCATTTTAATCCATAGAGACGTGAAGGAGAAGCTCGTCGGATGTTGATCTCTTCTCGGCTGGGTCCTCATTTGGGACCAAAGTTCCTTGTTGTTAAGAGACTCTTTCTGCTCAGCCAGCTCTAGGACGGTTCTTGGTGGTTCCAAACTTCTTCCATTTAAGAATCATGGAGGCCACTGTGTTCTTGGGGACCTTTAATGCTGCAGAAATGTTTTGATACCCTTCCCCAGATCTGTGCCTCGACCAGATCCTGTCTCAGAGCACTAGGGACAATTTCTTCAACCTCATGGCGTAATTTTTGGTCTGACATGCACTGTCAACTGTGGGATCTTATATAGACCTTGTGTGTGCCTTTCCAAATCATGTCCAATCAATTGAAGTTACCACAGGTGGACTCCAATCAAGTGGCAGAAACGTCTCAAGATTATCAATGGAAACAGGATGCACCTGATATCAAATTCCAGCACCATTTTAGAATAAGGCTGTAACGTAACAAAATGTCAAGGGGCCTGAATACTTTCCGAATGCACTGTAAATACCACTTGAAGCTTGATGATGAGCTGATCATTTGAATCAGCTGTGTAGTGCGAATGCTAAAACAAAAATGTGCACCCATTTGAGGACCAAGACTGAGAACCACTGCGCTTCATCGGGACCTCTTCATCTCCAGACAGGCTTTCACAGCTCTCTGTATCTGAGGACAGAAAAACATCACAAGAAACTGGCTTCATTGAGCTCAAATTAGACAGCCTGAATATGATGTTACTATTGTCTCCGTCCTCAGGTTTCTTTCTAGCGACTGGAACTACATAAATGTACCTGCTCTATCCAGAATAGCCTACTCTCTCTTATTTGACAGTTGGAGCTGCTATCCTTTTCATCCTCTTCCATGGCTGTTAGCTACCTACAAATTAATTTGGAGTTGGTTTTAAATTACAATTATGAATACATCACGATAGCTAGGTATACAGTATGTAAAGTTGGATAGATATCTAGCTATGTTAGCAGCTCATTTGAGTTGGCCTGCACTGTAGCAAGTTGGCTAATAATGTTTTCTACATTTAAAAAATGTATTTACTTACTAGTTACTTAATAAGTTCTCCCAGCCACGTGGATGACTGGAGACAGTGCAGAGAAATGTGTTTGTCACCAGAGTGGTTTAGAGTGTATTACTATTTACCTGAGTAAATTCATGAAATGGAGAATGGATTAAACTATTTACCCATGTTATAACCAGGCCTTCATACAAACTTGCTATGCTGCTTCTGCTACTCTCTGTTCATCATATATGCATAGTCACTTTAACGATTCCTACATGTACATACTACTTCAATAAGCCTGACTAACAGATAAAAAAAATATTTTTATTTATTTTACCAGGCAAGTCAGTTAAGAACACATTCTTATTTCCAATGACAGCCTGGGAACAGTGGGATTAACTGCCTGTTCAGGGACAGAACGACAGATTTGTACCTTGTCAGCTCGGGGGTTTGAACTCGCAACCTTCCGGTTACTAGTCCAACGCTCTAACCACTAGGCTACGCTGCCGCCCCAATGTCTGTATATAGCCTTGCTACTCTTTTTTCAAATGTCTTTTTACTGTTGTTTTATTTCTTTACTTACCAACACACACACACACACACACACACACACACACACACACATACCTTTTTTCCCCCGCACCATTGGTTAGAGCCTGTAAGTAAGCATTTCACTGTAAGGTCTACACCTGTTTTGTATTCGGCGCACGTGACAAATACACTTTGATTTGATTTGATTGATGTCAATGAGGACAATAACGCAATCTAGTCAGCTAGCCTAGTTAGTTAATGTTACTTGGTGAGCATGCTAACGTTAGATGTCTTGCTAATGTTAGCTAGCTAGTTAGCTAGAAACAGGAACTTGGCCATTGCTAGCTAGCTAAATGATGGTAAATGATGTTAGGTTGGCTAGTTTGCTATCCAAATTTGTCTTTGCTAGCCAAGTTACTTAGCTAGCTAGCGTGCTAACATTAGATGTTACTTATTTCATCACCACTATGTCAATTTTGTTTGCAAGGTACATAACAATACAATTAGATTTGACTGCATTTGTATTTGTTTTGTTGTCACAAGTGGACAGGGCCATATCCAGGGTTTCTAGGCATACCTAGGCATTACTAATCAAGCACCGCACAAACAGACATCATTGGAGCGATGATTGTGTTATCACATTTACATGAATTGTTACATATTGATTCTGTATTACTATCAATGATGTAGTGGTAAAAAGGTGGATAATGGGTAAACTACAAACTCCAGTGGGCGATTGAGATAAGACAAACAACTACTGATATGCCTGTTGGTCTGAGGCTGATGCCACACACACACACACAAACAGTTGGTCTTGCTTTTATAAGTTTGTATTGTATTTGATGTCTTTGGTTTATGTTGTTGCTTTGTTGTTGTTTTCCTTTGTTCTCTTTTTTCTTTGTTTTGGTCGTTGGCACATACCTTGGTGTCCTCATATGTAGTTATGGCCCTGTTAGTGGTTCCAGGTGAACAGGATCTCTTTATCTGATATATTTTACACAAACACACATAATAATAATTTACAGTATTTTTTCTCAAATAGTTTTTAAATGACTTCCAATGTATCTTAATAAAAATCTATAAATATTTACAAATAAGTGATGACGGAGCAAGAATGCCGCTGGCGTCATGGATAAGGGCGGATGAAGGGCGGGTGGGCTGTGTGAGGAAAACAGTATGTGATCGGCAGGAGTATGGCTGCCGCTTGAAAAAGTGGCCTCAGGTGCCCCGTGAATGAGGCCGAATGGGCAAAAAAGCTGTCACACAGTGCTCAACCACTCCCGAGTGCTCATTGCTAACAGGGATTACTGCGAGAAACACAACATCAGTTTTTGCCGTCAAACTATTTTCTGCTTTCTGACCAAACTCGTCTTTTCTTTCTTTTATATGTGAACATCACATGAGGACATCACTACAATAAACAATTACTTAAAACACACTGTCATAATTTTTTTTAAATCAATGACTCGTTTTACTTTGTATAAGGCCTGTTGAGTAGCCTATACTAGCCTAAGTGACTCATAGCCTACAGAATTGCGTTGTCTATACTTTTTTGATAACATAGCCCAATAATTCTAAATCAAAACTACAGTTGTAGCAAAAAGCATGTAAAAGACAATGTTGCCTGCTGTAAAAGTACTTCCAAGGTTTGCAAAAATGACCAACGTTACAAGTAGAGTGGAGCCAGGAATACTAAGAGTTCTTAACCTTGATTCCTATACCTGACTTTGTAATTCAAAGGCCTTGAAAGTCAAACTGTAAAAAAAAAACAAGGCTCCTACCTTGCCTTGCACTCCAACTATTCAGACCACACGCTCCATCCCTCTGAGCCTAGTCTTGAAATAACAAATTAACTTTTATTGCAGTATAGAGCCCAAAAACTTGGAGCATTATACGACTGTGAAACCTTGTATGGTTGTAATTTATAAAACAAATTAGACTTTTGGTCATTTTAGTGCCCTGATAATTATTTTATTTTCCCCGTTTTTGTTGAATGATATCTCCCTCATAAATGTTCTACAGCCAACAGGCCTATCTGGGCTTGTTAGACTACTGTATGTTCTACTATGTTTTCACTAGAGCATCCCGCTCACCATCTTAAGATGTTCTTTTTCTTTTATTAGCTCTCTCCCTAACCCCAATGTCATTATCATTCAGAAAAGACAAGGAACCATTGTGTGTCTTTATCCAAGTAAAGAAAGGGATTACATCCAATTGAGAAGAAGACTCACATAGAAGTACCACTGTGTTAACACATTTAAGCCAGGTGGAAAAAGTCTCAGTAAGGAATGTAGTGAAGGTACTGTATAAGTATCTTCATTTGTTTATACGGTTTTAGGACATGACACTAACAGTTTGAGACACTTAACCATATTGAAGTGTCTAAGCAGCAAAAAAAAGACATCATAATAAGAGTGTTCATGGCACTTGAAAAAATCTGCTACAAATTGAACAAGGAGTATATCTGCCTGTTTTTGAGTGCATTGTTTTATCGAGTAATTTCCTTTTTCTCTTCATGCTAGGAATCATAATGTGCATGGAGAGCCAAAACTATAATCTCAAATAGCAAGATGCTAAGTTCATTGCATTAGAAGAAACAGTTCTCTCTCTTGTTATTTTCCAATGCTGGGCTCCAGAAGCCAATTTATTTAGACAGTTTGATGTAATACAGCTCTTTATATTTTATTTAATACTTACTCTGTGTTTCTTTCAACAGGGCTCCACTTTTAAAAAGCGCTGCAGCAATTAAGTCCAATTCAGAGCACGATAAGGATGAACAGTTTCTCACATTTCCCTGGGAAGGAAATTCAACATATATTTTCTACTGGGTTCTTTCAGAATCAACTTTCAATTATATATTTTCTGTCATGGAATTAATAAACCCATATAAATGACATGTCTCTAATCATGTCTAATTGCACATTCCCGCTTAAATACTTCTTAATTTAAAGTGCATGTGAGTGACCTTGAATGTTCTCTAAAAACCTGACAATTCTTCCTCCAATAAATCGTCTTTCATTGCTCCAAAACACATTGCTTCTGTCCTAATAGGGATACGAAAGCATGGACATTTGAGCAATATAATTACATCTCGACAAATAATAAGAAACCTCAACCTTGACTCAGTGATAATCACCCAAGCCTAATCGATTTCCATTATATAAACTTTTGGCCATTCCGAGCTCCAGCAAATGTATACTTTTTCCAGCCCGTTTTCAATTAAACCATGGCTAAAAAGCTTTTCTTTATATTACATAACCACTTAGATTATTGCAAGGACAAACAATTTGAATGTTTTGTTGAGTTGAACACTTAGAGGAATTTTTTATTTTATTATTCCTATTGCACTGCTTCCATATTGTGGAACAAATATATTCAATTTACGAATAAGAGCTATTTCAAGGCTGCCGAAGCATAGCATTCATAACATACCATGTCAGAAAAACTGGGACACCCGACCACAGGAAAATTCAAGGTTAATACCAGGTTAATAACTGAAAGTGCAAAGCAGATTGTGGAACAAGATTGTTGAATCAATATAATGTCTCAGCAATGAATGTTGTACATTCTAAAATGTTAGAAACATTTCCTCATAACCACCCACAACTAAACGGTAGACAGTTTGAGTGACAACAAAACAAAAAGGTAAAAAATGTCACATTTAAAAACTTTAATTTATTGCAAATGGGAACTTACAAAAGACCACCGGTGTGAAATCACACCAGAGCAAGAATGAAGTTCACATTCCTTCTAGTTTAGAGTGCTCTAACCTGCTTACAGTGGATTAGTCTTGGTTGGATGTTCTCATGGGTTTGCCACCCTCACTGAATGCCTTTAATTGAAGCACAGATGGCTGTATTTGAACATGTCCTCGAGCATGCGAAGCGTGGTGTGTTGCATCTGCATAGCCATGTGCCCATCTCCCCATCACTTGATAAACAATGGCAGCCTGGCAGCCTCTACCAGCGACGTTCATGGTCAGTGCCACAGCTACCCCCTAAACAACACTAAATGCACAAATAACCTCCCCACCAGCACCTGGCTGGACAAAACAGGAGGGGAGAGAGGGGAAATTAGTGCATTCACATGGGGTTGAGCACTGAGCCGGAATGCCACAGTGGAACAGGTATACATTCCTCCCTGTATTGTCGCAGGCTAATCAGTGAATGAGTTCTGCTTTTGTCACTTTTCAATTCCCTGCCATTGAAATTATGGCTAAATCCATGACGGCATTTAGGTTGCCAGCGCGGCCCATTCAGAATGAGAGCGCCTCAGAGACTGCAGCGATGTAGATAATCCACCTTGAATCCCGAGAGGTCTACAGGTGTACAGGGAAGGTAAGCCACACATGCTTCTGATGGCTTTATTCTGGAGCTGCAACAATTAAGGCCTCAGTTTGTTGCAAATGCCATACCTATGTTATAAATAAGTGCACAGTGTTTCTGGCTTCCAAACCATTGTTGTTAGATATCATCCTGTATTTACTGATTTTGCTTTGTAATATAGACTGTGTATTAATAAGATAGGCTAGTGTAACTTGTGAGAGAGTAGGCTAAAACACAAGAGTAGAAATCATACAGGTTAGAAACATTACAGTAACAGCAGCTTTTTTGCATGACTATGTCCTGCTTAATGGAATCATGCCTGACTCATCTTTTACTGCAGCTCACTGAACCATGAGTGAAACAATATCCACCTGAATCAAATAAATCCACGTTTTTATCAGCAGTATAATGCATTGATAAAATAGGAACCAATAATGTATCATCTTTGAATACTTGGCACACATCTTTGAAAACAGTGGCAATATTAACGATGTCTTAACTCCCTTGCGGCATACAATGGTGAGCAGTCTAACCAAACCAAAGATGATATGCAAGAAATGTTAGTAAATACTGTCCATGAGCTATAGGATCATACAGATACTTATGAATAAGGCCTGTGAAGACTGACCAATTAGCTTCCCAACTCTTCAGAAGGCCTACCATTTATTCATAAGTAAGACAGTTAGGGCAACGTTCATCTCCAAACACGTTCTGTGCTTTGATTAAACAATGTGTATTGATCATATTTGATGATACAATATTCAACTAGAAGAAACACATACAGAACAAACTCTCATCCACTTGAAAGGCTTGCCATTGTTTTGACCACTGTGTCTGGTCTGTCTATGAAAAGGAAAACAGTCATGTGTTATGCATGAATGTAGCCGTGTTCTCTCTTTATTCACACTTTTTCTTCTTGGAACAAAGGGATAAGGTACAGAAGGTGCCAAACAGGAAACTATTTCTCTGAAATAAAAGAGAGTATATAAAGACTTAAGTGGACTGAAAATACATAAAACATGTGCATCCTTTCACTGGCCTGCCTGTCTGCCCTTAGCCACGCACCTTTGGTGTTAATATATATTATAAAATGGGTGGTTCAAGCCCTGAATGCTGACTGGCTGACAGCCATGGTATATCAGACCGTATACCATTGGTATGACAAAACATACATTTTTACTGCTATAATTAAGTTGGTAACCAGTTTATAATAGCAATAAGGCACCTCTGGGGTTTGAAATATGGCCAATATACCACGGCTAAGAACAACCCTTAGCCATGGTATATTGGCCATATACCACACCTCATCGGGCCTTATTATCTAAATATATCTCTTCTCTTCTTCTCATCACATTGCATATACAGCGCCTTCAGAAATTATTTAAAAAAAACATCAGCAATCTACATACAATACCCCAAAATGACAAAGTGAAAAAAGGTTTTTAAAAATGTTTGCACAGTTATTAATTATAAAAAAATTAAATATTTTATTTACATAAGTATTCAGACCCTTTGCTATGAGATCCACCTGTGGTAAATTAAATTGATTGGAAATTATTTGGAAAGGCACACACCTGTCTATACAAGGTCCCACAGTTGACAGTGCATATCGGAGAACAACCAAGCCATGAGGTCGAAGGAATTGTCTGTAGAGCTTTAAGACAGGATTGTATTGGGGCACAGATCTAGGGAAGGGTACCAAAACATTTCTGCAGCATTGAAGATGCCCAAGAACACAGTGGCCTCCATCATTCTAAATGGAAAAGGTTTGGAACCACCAAGACTCTTCCTGGAGCTGGCCGCCCGGCCAAACTGAGCAATCTGGGGAGAAGGACCTTGGTCAGGGAGGTGACCAAGAACCCGGTGGTCACTCTGACAGAGCTCTAGAGTTCCTCTGTGGAGATGAGAGAACCTTCCAGAAGGACAACCATCTCTGCCACATTCCACCTTTATGGTAGAGCGGACAGACAGAAGCTTCTCCTCAGTAAAAGGCACATGACAGCCCGCTTGGAGTTTGCCAAAAGGCACCTAAATACTCTCAGACCATGAGAAACAAGATGCTCTTGTCTGATGAAACCAAGATTGAACTCTTTGACCTGAATGGCAAGCATCTGGAGGAAACCTGACACCATCCCTACGGTGAAGCATGGTGGTGGCACAATCATGCTGTGAGGATGTTTTTCAGAGGCAGGGACTGGGAGACATGTCAGGACTGAGGCAAAGATGAATGGAGCTAAGAACAGAGAGATCCTTGATGAAAACCAGTTCCAGAGCACTCTGGACCTCAGACTGGGGCAAAGGTTCAGCTTCCAACAGGACAACAACACTAAGCATACACTAAGCATATTAGATTTTTTACAGGGACAGTGCACATTATTCAACTTTTCTGTAAAAGTGCCGGTTTTAGCCAGCCGGCTAATTTTCAACCGCAGTCCCTGGGCAGGTTATTAAAAACAATTACAATGTAGACAATCATTGAGCAGTGAGCACACGCAGAGCAACATAGGACAAGCAAGACATGACATACAGACGGAGCAACATAGACCAAAAAGCAGCAAGACAAAATTCATAAAAGCGTGGCTTCAGGACAAGTCTCTGAATGTCCTTGATTGGACCAGGCAGAGCCTGGACTTGAACCCGATCGAACATCTCTGGAGAGAAAATAGCTGTGCAGCAAAGCTCCCCATCCAATCTGAGAAAGCTTGAGAGGCTCTACAGAGATGAATGGAAGAAACTCCCCAAATACAGATGTGCCAAGCTTGTAGCGTCATACCCAAGAAGACTCAAAGCTGTAATCGCTGCCAAAGGTGCGTCAACAAAGTACTGAGTAAAGGGTCTGAATACTTAAGTAAATGTAATATTTCCGGTTTTTAAATTTTTTATGAATTAGCAAAGAAATTATGCGGTTTTTGCTTTGTCATTTTGAGGTATTGTATGTAGGTTGATGAGGGGAAAAAACAAGTCAATCAATTTTAGAAAATGGCTATACAGTAACAAAATGTGGAAAGAGTCAAGGGGTGTGAGTGCTTTCCGAAGGCACTGTAACCTACTGCAGTTTAGTATATTATGTGTACTGAATAACCTCTTTTTGACTGGCAAATTCCTAGGGTAGTGCAGCTTTCAAGTAAGATTGACGATAGCAGAATTGCCCAGGTAGTCAAATTTCTGCTCAGCCAGAGTTCATCTTTAAGTTACCACTGCAAATAAAAAGAAACATCAGCAACCTCTCTTGCATTCAGTGTTAGGGGTCACTCTATTATCCCTTTTATATCTAGACAAAAACACCCTTCTTTACAATACCATCTATACAGCCTTTTCTTTATATCTGAAAGTGGTAGGGGGTTAAAAATGCAGTACATTAAAATCTGCCTTGAGACCTAGTCATCGTTGCGGTATTTCCTTAAAGAATTCTGCCTACGGCTCTGTGAAAACCGAGCCGTAAAACATGGTCTTTGGGATGAGGCTCACTTGAGTGAACCAATCACAAAGCTTAACAAAAAAACTTTGGCATTAATTGTCTCTGTTACCTAAGGTGTCTCTGTTACCTTGCTTGAGAAAAAAGGTGCTATCTAGTACCTTAAAGGGTTCCTCGGCTGTGCCCATAGGAGAACCCTTTGAAGCACCCTTTAAGTTCCAGGTATAACCCTTTTGGGCATGTGGGAACAGCAGACTGGGATAGGGATTGATTGAATACGTCTGAAAACACACCAGCCAGCTGGTCTGTGCATGCTCTGAGGACACGGCTAGGGACGCCGTCTGGGCTGGCAGCCTTGCGAGGGTTAACACATTTCAACATCAACAGTAAAGAGGCGACTTTGGGATGCTGGCCTTCTAAGCAGATTTACAAAGAAAAAGAGTGGCCAATAAAATATTAAGATGGGCAAAAGAACACAGACACTGGACAGAGGAACTCTGCCTAGATGGCCAGCATCCCGGAGTCACCTCTTCAGTGCTGTTTGAATTTATACATTTATACATATACATTTATCACGGCTCAGGCTAAGATGCAGACACAGGAGGAAGATATTACGAGTCTCAGAGTTTATTATAATTCAGGGGGCTGGTAGGTCATGGCAGGCAAAGGATCGTAATCCAAATCAGAGTCAGGCAGGTACATGATGGTGGGCAGGATCAGGGTCAGGACAGGCAGAAAGGTCAGACAAACATCTAGGCAGAAGGTATGCTGACCTCTTCCTCTTGCTACGGTAAGAGCGGGGGCTGATATCTCGGGGAACACTCAAAAGGCGAGAGACTTGTAGCAGAACAGGGAAGGGTGTTGCGGGCATATTCCATCCACACGAGTTACTTGCTCCAGGTGGTGGGATTGGTGGAGACGAGGCAGCAAAAAAAAACTCCTGTAAGTCCTAGTACTCTGTGGGAATGGAGGAGAGATCCAAGGTTTTTCCCAAGCCAGCAAGGAGACGTTCTGAGTGTAGGCTGCTCGGACTTCAGACAATGAGCATGGCAAAAAGGGCTCCAACCCCTGATGGACCCCGGAGCCCAGTCGATAACGGGATTGGGCCTCTGGAGCCATGAAAACCCCACAACCATGGGTACATGAGAAAACTCTAGGAGCAGAAACTGCATGGATTCACTGGTTGCCTGACACTCGCAGGTGGATAGAAACCGTACTGTGGTTGACTCTGACGTCCATCGGAATGGAAAGGGGTTGAGTGGAGATGCCCAGCTCCGACAGCAGGGTAGTGTCCATAAAACTATTTTATGCCCCAGAGTCAATGAGCACCCAGATGGATTTCGACTTGCCTCCCCACAACAGGGTAGCATAAAGGAGGTTACGAGTAGTAAGGGATTGGAAACTCTCCGTATGGCTCACCAATGTACTCAGACCTACTGATGAACCTGGTCTTTTAATGGACAGGTAGATAGGAAATGTCCCATAGCTCCACAATACAGACAGCTCTTGGTGTTTAGTCTGTGTATGCGCTCAGCAGGAGACATCTCGCCCCACACAGTTGCATGTGCTCTGAAGGAGGCGAGTTGGCAGCCCTCTGTTATTCCCGAGAGAACTCGGGTGACATCAGATTCACTTCAGGGACTTCCGAGATTCCTCTGAGGCGAGGTGGGAATTGAGGACGAGCGAGGGCGACATAGTCTTGACCATCGATCCGGATGGTCAAGGCTATGAAGGAGTCGAGGTCCATGGGCATCTCCCAGGCTGCAAGCTCATCCTTAATCATCTCCGATAATCCGCGAAGGAACATGTTGTACAAGGCTTCTGGGATCGAGGTACTCTCAGCCGGACAACTGAGAATCAAACACCTTGCGTACCTCCGCCACAAACTCCTCCAGACTGAGGCAAACGGCGGACTGTTTCTCTCACACTGCCATAGTGTCTCGGGACACGTGGGTAGGCTGGGAAGAAGCTGGTGGCTGGGTTGCTGAGAGTCTGGGGGATTACTGGTGTGGTTTGCTGCTAAGTAGGGAATTGCTCCAGTAATGTATCGGACACATGGTAATGGCGTTCTGCAAGGGTTTGGAGTCCCTCCATAAGCTATAGCAGTAACTCCTTGTGTCTTCCAATGGTGTCTACTTGCTGGGAGAGCTGGTCTGAGTCTGTTGGATCAGTCATGGCCAGTTTGTACTATCACGGCTCAGGCTAAGACCCAGATGCAGACACAAGAGGCAGATAGTATGAGTCTCAGAGATCATTATAATTCAAGGGGTAGGCAAAAGGTAAGTCAAGGCAGGCAAAGGGTTGTAATCCAAATCAGAGTAAGGCAGGTAGGCAGGAAGTTCATGGATAGGTCAGGACAGGCAAAGAGTCAGGCAGGTACAGGACGGTAGGCAGGATCAGAGTCAGGACAGGCAGAAAGGCCCGAACTGGGAAGACTAAAAACATAAAAAACTAGAGCAGAGGAAACAAGGGAACACACTGGTAGGACTTGACGGGACAAGACAATCTGGCAAAATAATCAGAAAACGCAGGTATAAATACACAGGGGATAATGATGGGAGATGGGAGACACCTGGTGGGGGGTGGAGACAATTACAAAGACGGGTGAAACAGATCAGGGTGTGACAACATTTATTTGAAAGGTAAAATCTTGAAAGGTGAAAAGTCATTTACAATTTGATTGTTACTATATTATTTGTTTTATATTAAATATTTAACAAATATTTGTACTATTTATTTACTATTTACTCAAAAGTGAGTCCACCTCAGCACTGTATAACACTTTTTACCAGAAAGGTGAGTTCCAGACCTTTCTAGAACTGTGCAGCATTACTGGTTATTGTTTATCTAATGAAAAATAATTACTTTTAGGTATGTCTATTTAGGAGGAAATCTATATTTTGTCATAACGTTCAAGAGTCGGCCATTCAAATATACAGAACGTTCAATTTACCATCATGTTGCATGGTATAGCCAAATCAATGGTTTCACTAAACATGGCAACGCCTTCTGTTATCATATGGTCATTGTTATAGGTATAGTGGTTGTTGTTGTCTGTTGAGCTAATGTTTGAATAGAGAGTGTGTGGTTTATGAAAGGTTTATAATGGGACACATATTTTTGTCACTGAGGTCACGTGGGTCGTACTTGGGTTCAGATGTAAAAATCACTAAAAATCTACCATTGGCTCCCATTCAAATTAGCCCAAAATATCATGACTGTTTTCTCATCAACTGGGAGTGATACAAAATACTTGTTGAATAGTATGTTGATAACAACATCAACAAGTATTTTGTATACCCCTAAAAAAAAAATAATGTGCAAGCTGTACTATTGACGTGCTAACACTTTATACGACAAACAGGTAGAATAGCTAGCGTAGCTAGCCAACGCTAGCATTCACTGGTTGAAGATGAAGTCATTTTTGAGTGTAATGGAATTGACGGGTGGCTATAACATGAATATATATAATTCACGACATTTGGAAGGGATCTATAATCCAGTTATAATATAATTGTTACTTTGTGTTGTTATTGCTTGAAATCTGGCTTGCCTACACTGCTTTCTATGGGGAAAGATTTCTTCCATACCCCTCTCATCCCTGTTTGCGTGAATTTAGTTGAAAATGTCACTTTGCCATGTGGACCTATCAAGGATTGGAGCAGGACACACTGTGCTGGGGGATAACAATCATCTACTCAGGGAGATAAGCCAAGAGATGGATGGATTGTCTACTACTCATTTCCTGATCTGTGTATCCATGTTTGTCTTTGATCCTGCAGTCAGTTTAATCTGTAGAATCAGCAGAAAGCACACAAGATATCTCAATATGTTCAAGTTCGCATTTGGGCAATGTGCAATGGGTAATGCAATCCATAGCCTCCTGCAGATCACCCTCTATGTCTCTGTGCCTGTCTCAGTATACCTCTCCCTCCCTCCCTCTGTCTTTCACTTTTCTTTTTTTCTCTATTTCCCTTTTGATCTGTGTCTCTCTCTATCTGTCTCTCACTCTCGACATTGCTATTGGATCAAATTTAGCTCAAGCAAATTAATCGTATCGGTAATCAGATTGACTCATCCCTGTTCATCTTTGGTGTTGGGTGGCAGTGTAACATGTTGCTGGGTGAATTAAAGTGTTCTCTTACCACTAAGGCCAGGGGCTGGATCTTGGTCCAGGGCAAATGTTAGGTGGGCTAACTGCCAGGTTATTTAATGGCGAAGCTCTGATAGAACCTGAATCTTGGCTCTTCTCCCGGCCACTATTACCGTATTAGCGAGTGTTGTGATGAGCCCATAGCCAGGCCGGTGTCCACATATCCCAAAAATGGCCCAAAAACACACTGATGAGGCCAATTTTAGCATTGGAGAAAAAAAGGAGAATGCATAACAGGCAGGCCCTGGCAGTCTCTGACCCTTTAACTATGATGGATTTAATGTAAAGCCGTCCATGTCTGTCTATGATCCGCTGTCAGATTGACTTATGGGACCTCTTTGAGGAGCCACAATACATCAATACATCGCTTAAAATTTTGGGAAAACAGAAAAAGGGGGCAGACTGACCAACCGACTTGTTCTGAGGCTGGAGACATTATGAAGATGAAATACATTGGAGATAGCTGTGTTTCTCTTTAGTTAGAGGGCTCCTGATCCACCCCTGGTGTACTGCTATCTCTGCTAGTCTGACAAGGAGCATTTGTTTCACTGGAGAACTACTGGATATGTTAATAAGCATCTGTCGGATCCAAAACCCCTCTTTTGTGTCTCATTTAGCAGCGAATTTGTCATTGAACAGCACCTCACACAGCTCCAGAGGATAAATAATGAGGACTTTTTCAACATCTATTGTAATCTTTTATATCACATACTATACGGGGGTGTGAAAAGGTAATTTTGTTGTAGTTACTGAGATTCATAATAGGAAAAGTTTCTGTTCACAGCAGATTGTGTGTACACAGAACACAACACTATCTAGCTCTCTCAGGGTAAATGGAGGTTCAGTCCCTTCTCACTATACTGAATATTTAGTACATGAGCAATGGTATCAATTATCATGAAAAGAGGCTCTCTGTTTATATCCGGATTTGCATTGCTTCTAAAACAACCTCCACTCTCAACTATTTTCACATTGTGTTCTCCCAAGGGCTGTGTGATAAAGGCAGGGGCGGATTGGCCACCTGGCAATTCTGGCAAATGCCAGATGGGCTGGACCATTTTTTAGTTGGGTGGGCTGGTCGAATTGAGACACACACACATTTTTTTTATCTAAAAATAAAACATTGAAAAATGTGACATGGTCTGGGGCCTAAGGGACTGTTAAGAGTTTGAGCAATTTCTCTGTTATATTCTTAGGGCTGCAATCCCGTTAACGGGATCCATATGACAATAGCCAGTGAAAGTGCAGGGCGCCAAATTCAAATCAACAGAAATCTCATAATTAAAATTCCTCAAACATACATGTATCTTGTTGTTAATCACACCACAATGCCCGATTTCAAATAGGCTTTACAGCGAAAGCACCACAAACGATTGTTAGGTCACCACCAACTCACAGAAAAATTCTGCCATTTTTCCAGCCGAAGAGAGCAGTCACAAAAAGCACCAATAGAGATAAAATGAAACACTAACCTTTGATGATCTTCATCAGATGACACTCATAGGACTTCATGTATACATAATACATGTATGTTTTATTTGATAAAGTTCATATTTCTATTAAAAAATCTCAGTATACATTGGCGCGTTACGTTCACTAGTTCCAAAAACATCCAGTGATATTGCAGAGAGCAACATCATTTTAGAGAAATACTCATTATAAATGTCGATAAATACAATTGTTAGATATGGGAATATTGATATACCTCTCCTTAATGCAACCGCTATGTCAAATTTTTCTAAATCTTTACGGAAAAAGCAAACCATGCAATAATCCGAGACGGCGCTCAGAAAAAAAAAAACATTATCCGCCATGTTGGAGTCAACAGAAATAACATTATAAATATTCCCTTATCTTTGATGATCTTCATCAGAATGCACTCCCAGGAATCCTAGTTCCACAATAAATGTTTGTTTTGTTCGATAATGTCCATTTATTTATGTCCAAGTAACTACTTTTGTTAGCGCGTTTAGTACACAAATCCAAACGCTCGTGCAAGTCCATCCGAACATCGGACGAAAACTTAAAGTTATATTACAGGTCGAAGAAACCTGCCAAACTAAGTATAGAATCAATCTTTAGGATGTTGTTATCATAAATCTTCATTAACGTTCCAACCAGAGAATTCCATTGTCTGTAGAGAAGCAATGGAACGCAGGTCGCTATCATGTGAAATGCGCATGACCAGGACCTGGCTCTCTGCCAGACCACTGACTCAAAGAGCTCTCATCCGGCCCCACAATACAGTAGAAGCCTCATTCAAGTTTCTAAAGATGGTTGACATCTAGTGGAAGCCTTAGGAAGTGCAACATAACCAATATCCCACTGTGTATTCAATAGGGGCTGGGTTAAATCGACCAACCTCAGATTTCCCACTTCGTGTTTGGATTTCTTCTCATGTTTTTGCCTGCCATGAGTTATATTATCCTCACAGATATCCTTCAAACAGTTTTAGAAACTTCGGAATGTTTTCTATCCAATACTAATAATAATATGCATATATTAGCAACTGAGACTGAGGAGCAGGCCGTTTACTCTGGGCACCTTTCATCCAAGCTACTCAATACTGCCCCTGCAGGCAGCCATAAGAAGTTAAACTAATCTATAATGAGCCTTTGGGTGATCAGTGGGCAACAGCCAACCCCCCTACCAATATGGTTTTCTGATAGGCTGAGATGAGGTCAAGCAAGCTAACATTCAAAGTCAAATGCGGCATCAGCAAAGATACCTGCTCCGACTCCGTCATCAGTTAGACAGCCAAGATCATGGATCGTGCTTCTGCTGTGATGAGCGAGCCACTCTCCTCTGTCTCCATGTGCTTGAGAGAAAAATGCATTCCGAATGTGTAACATTTCAAAATGCAATTGCGGGAAAGCCACAACTTTGGAAGCTTTGTGCCATTGTCCCTGTCGAAGAGAGGAGTGTCTCAGCTTTCTGTAGGTATGATTTAAAATGTCCATATGTAAATATTCAGCTCAATAACAACTATTTTTTAAACTAAGATATTCAGTATTCCTCACCGGCCATTGCAAGTGCATAGGCATATACGTTTTTTTAGGACATTACATTTACTGTTGGATAAATACTGTACATGGCTACAATTAGTGGGTAATATATTTTGAGTTAGTGATCTAGTTGATGTGTTTTGAGTTTCCACTTCCTCAGGTATAGAACCCCAAATTAATTAGCGCATGATATTAGTTAGTGCACATGTAATTTTTCTCCATTGAAAAAAACATTTGAGTCCTATTTTGACATTAAAATAGCAACTATAGTCCAATTGTGACTCGTTTTAGGAAACTAGGCATATGTCGAGCGTCACTACTTCACAGGAGAGGCAGAAATGCAGAAATGTTTCTGGAACATTTGAAGTTTCATGTGCCTTAATAACAAACTTGTATGCCATATGTAAATACAAACACAATTGTTAAAGTAAAAGCCTAGTTGGTTTAGCCACGGAAAAAGGCAGGAACCTTCCCACTAGCCATGATTGGCTAAGATAATGGATGGGCTGGACATGCTGAGAGATGAGTTCGGATTGGTCTGCAATGTAGCACGCTTTTGTCTATAATGTGAGCTGGTCAGTAGGTAACGTGGCTTTCTAACGTGGCTTTTTTGAAAGATATCACATAGTAGAACTGCAAACGTGTTGCTCTCTACTTTCTGGAGGACTGATTTTTGAAATCAGTGAAATCAGTATGATTGCTAAGGAGATGGAGAAAATTCTGGCGTTTGATTGCAAAAATGAAGAGGGTTTCGAAAAGAGAACACACAGAAGGTTGTTGTATAAGACACCTGTCTCCAGATTACATCTTTAAACTAAGGGCAACCATGGCATTTGTGACAGCCAGGGAGAAGTGTCCTTCCATGTATAGGGGTAAGATAGTCTAGCTAGCACAATTTTCAGATATTATACACTTCTAATTTTGTCAGAAATTTGTTTTCATTTCAAGTTAAAGCGTATTGTTAGCTAGCTAACGTTAGTTACCGTACCACCAGGCTGGCACTAAGACGGCATTGAATGAGCTGTGTTCCGCAATAAGCAAACAAGAAAACGCTCACCCAGAGTCGGCGTTCCGGGGACTTTCATGCATGGAAACCTAAATCCGTTTTACCAAATTTCTATCAGCAAGTTAAATGTGCCAGCAGACGGAGAAAAAACTCCTGATTACTGCTTGCAAGCAAAAATGTAATTAAATTAAAGCAGGAAGCACCAGTGACTAGATCAATAAAATAGTGGTCAGATGAAGAAGATGCTAAGCTACAGGACTGTTTTGCTAGCACAGACTGGAATATGTTCCGAGATTCCTCCACATCAGTCATTGGCTTCATCAATAAGTGCATCGAGGACGTCGTCCCCACAGTGACTGTATGTTCATAACCCAACCAGAAGCCATGGATTACAGGCAACATCCGCACTGAGCTAAAGGCTAGAGCTGCTGCTTTCAATGTGTGGGACTCTATCCCAGGAAGCTTATAAGAAATCCCGCTATGCCCTCCGACGTACATTCAAACAGGCAAAGCATCAATACAGGATTAAGATTGAATCGTACCACACCGGCTCTGACGCTCCTCGGATGTGGCAGGGCTTGCAACCCATTACAGACTACAAAGGCAAGCACAGCCGAAGGGAAGCACAGTGACATGAGCCTACCAGATGAGCTAAACTACTTCTATGCTCGCTTCGAGGCAATTAACACTGAAACATGCATGAGAGCACCAGCTGTTCCGGGAGACTGTGTGGTCACGCTCTCCACAGCCGATGTGAGTAAGACCTTTAAACAGGTCAACATACAAAAGGCCGCAGGGCCAAACGGATTACCAGGACTTGTACTGTGAGCATGAGCTGACCAACTAGCAAGTGTCTTCACTGACATCTTTTAACTCTCCCTGTCCGCGTCTGTAATACCAACATGTTTTAAGCAGACCACCATAGTGCCTGTACCCAAGAACACTATGGTAACCTGCCTAAAAGACTACCGACCTGTAGCACTCATGTCTGTTGCCATGAAGTGCTTTGAAAGGCTGATCATGGCTCACATCAACACCATTATCCCAGAAACCCTAGACGACTCTAATTTGTATACCGCCCTAACAGAGCCACAGATGATGCAATCTCTATTGCATTCCACACTGCCCTTTACCACCTGGACAAAAGGAACACCTATGTGAGAATGCTATTCATTGACTACAGCTCAGCGTTCAACACCATAGTGCCCTCAAAGCTCATCAATAAGCTAAGAACCCTGGGACTAAACACCTCCCTCTGCAACTGGCGGGTTGCCCCCAGGTGGTAAGGGTAGGTAACAACACATATGCCATGCTGATCCTCAACAAAGGTGCCCCTCAGCAGTGCAGGCAAAGTCCCCTCCTGTACTCCCTGTTCACTCATTACTGCACGGCCAGGCACGACTCCAACACCATCATTAAGTTTGCTGATGACACAACAGTGGGAGGCCTGATCACCGGCAACAACGAGACAGCCTATAGGGAGGAGGTCAGAGACCTGGCTGTGTGGTGCCAAGACAACAACCTCTTTCTCAACGTGATCAAGACAAAGGAGATGATTATAGACTACAGGAAAATAGACGACAGAGCACACCCCCATTCTCATCGATGGGGCTGTAGTGGAGCAGGTTGAGTGCTTCAAGTTCCTTGGCGTCCACATCACCAACAAACTAACATGGTCCAAGCACACCAAGACAGTCGTGAACAGGGCAAGAACAAAACCTATTCACCCTCAGGAGACTGAAAAGATTTGTTATGCATCCTCAGATCCTCAAAAGGTTCTACAGCTGCACCATCGAGAGCATCACTGCCTTGTACTACAGAGGGTAGTGCGTACGGCCCAGTACATCACTGGGGCCAATCTTCCTGCCATCCAGGACCTCTATACCAGGCGGTGTCAGAGGAAGGCCCTAAAAATGGTCAAAGACTCCAGCCACCCTAGTCATAGACTGTTCTCTGTGCTACCCAACGGCATGCGGTACTGGAGCGCCAAGTCTAGGTCCAAGAGCCTTCTAAACAGCTTCTACCCCCAAGTCATAAGACTCCTGAACACCTAATCAAATGGCTACCCAGACTATTTGCATTGCCCCCCCCCCCCTATTTTACACCGCTGCTACTCTCTGATGTTATCATCTATGTCACTTTATCATCTTGTTATCATCATAGTCACTTTAATAACTCTAACTCTACCTACATGTACATATTACCATATTACCTCAACTAACCGCGCATTGACTCTGTACCGGTATCCCCCTGTATATAGTCTCGCTATTGTTATTTTACTGCTGCTCTCTTATTACTTGTTACTTTTATCTCTTATTCTTATCTGTATTTTTTTTAACTGCATTGTTGGTTAGGGCTCATAAGTAATCATTTCACTGTTAAATTGTATTCGGCGCATTTGACTAATAACATTTGACTTGATTTGAGTTATAGTGGTGAGTTGTTTCTCCAGTGGTGTTTTACATAATTGTATTTGATTTAAACATCAGCTGGTTAAGAAAGAGGAGGGTCATGTCTTGCCAGTCAGAACAGTACAGTACAGAAATGGTTGAGCAACGCGCTGTACTGTACTGCCAATGTTATTTGTCTGCACTACTTTCTGTGTCTAAGTAGGATGTGTAATGTCAGGGTGTATGTGTGGGGATGGGGTATGTATGTATGGCTGGGGGTGGGTGGCTGGGCACACGGTGATGTGGGTTCGTGTGAATACAATGCAAGGGTCGAATTCTTGTCCCAGTCCGCCCCTGGATGAAAGCCGATCCAATAGAATTTTTCTGGAGCACATTCTGCCAGCAGCACTCTGATTGCCCCAAGGACCTTACCTGACGCACGACTCTCATGAAGAGGATACACACGTTGTACTGAGTTTATGAGCACTGGAAAGCAGTTGAAGTAATTTGGGAAACCATATCTTGGGATAACTGTGATGCTCCTATCTGGATAGTTACTGAGAATGGGGAGAATGAGGGATGGATGAATTTAGTTTATTCCTGAGCATATACTTTACAATCAGTTATGATTTAGATGTTTTTTATGAGATAATAGATATTTAGAATGACAAAAATATTTGCCATTCTAAATATCTATTATCTCATAAAAAACATCTCCACATCCTGAACCTCTCGGTGCCAGCTCACTGAGTGAGCCAGGCTTGACATAAACACCCAAGAGCCAATTATGTTGAAGAAAGAAATGTGTCCCGAATATAGTTGACCTAATTTGCAGTAGGGTGATTGTAATATTTGTGTATACCAGTGTCCAAACAAAATATCATTTTGGGAATGAATATGTATTTGGTAAGTTCCATAAAAGTTCCAATGAGTGTTTTCCTATCTAGTGAGGATATATTTGAAGACTGGAAGTCTAGAAACAAAATAAATTATAGGGGTTGTCAAAAATCACACTGCTCAACATAACATCCATCACAATTTTTTAGCTCACAAGCACGCACAAAGGAAGCCGTGTGAAATTCACAGACATTGACCTATTTCCTTGCTTTATATTCTACTCTCTATCAGTGGAGTTCAGATGTGTCGAGGGGGTAAGAATTTGGTATGGAACTTTGATCAATGAGACGTTTCTGTGTCATGTACAGAGAGTATTATGTGGTTTACACATGTAAATGAACAAGTTTCTTGTTTAAAGCATGTTACCATGGTGCGAATTAAGGGGGAGCCAGGGGGGAAGCTCTGCTCCCCTGAATGAGACGGGGGGGTCTCTAAATAACGCTAATTTAACCATTCTCCCATTTGTTTAAAATGCAGCGGACAAAAGTAATAGACCATTTATGTAGCTTTATTATTATCTATCAATATTTGTTTTCTTTCATGGATCAGTTGATGATCGTTGACAATATCACTCAAATCAAATCAAATTTTATTAGTCACATGCCCCGAATGTAACAGGTGTAGACCTTACAGTGAAATGCTTACTTATGAGCCCCTAACAAACAATGCAGTTAAAGAAATATGAGTAACAATAAGAAATAAAAGTAACAAGTAATTAAAGAGCAGCAGTAAAATAACAGTAGCGAGACTATTCACAATGGGGTACCAATACAGATTCAATGTGCGGTGGCACCAGTTAGATGAGGAAATATGTACATGTAGGTAGAGTTATTAAAGTGACTATGCATAGATGACAATAGAGAGTAGCAGCGGTGTAAAAGAGTGAGGCGGGGGCAATGTAAATAGTCTGGATAGCCATTTGATTAGATGTTCAGGAGTCTTATGGTGTGGGGGTAGAAGCTGTTTCAAAGCCTCTTAGACCTTGACTTGGTGCTCCGGTAGCGTTTGCCGTGCGGTAGCAGAGAGAACAGTCTATGACTAGGGTGGCTGGAGTCTTAACATTTATAGTGCCTTCATCTGGCAGCCTGCTGTAGAGGTCCTGGATGGCAGAAAGTTCAGCCCCAGTGATGTACTGGGCAGTACGCACTACCCTCTGTAGTACCTTGCGGTCGGAGGGCAGTACGCACTACCCTCTGTAGTACCTTGCGGTCGGAGGCCGAGCAGGCCGAGCAGTTGCCATACAAGGCAGTGATGCAACCAGTCAGGATGCTCTTGATGGTGCAGCTGTAGAACCTTTTGAGGATCTGAGGACACATAACAAATCTTTTCAGTCTCCTGAGGGGGAGAAGGTTTTGTCGTGCCCTCTTCATGACAGTCTTGATGTGCTTGGACCATGTTAGTTTGTTGGTGATATGAACAACATGGGACTTGAAGCTCTCAACCTGCTCCACTACAGCCCCATCGATGAGAATGGAGGCGTGCTCGGTCCTATTTTGTCTTGATCACATTGAGGGAGAGGTTGTTGTCCTGGCATCACACGGTCAGGTCTCTGACCTCCTCCCTATAGGCTGTCTTGTCATTGTCGGTGATCAGGCCTACCACTGTTGTGTCATCAGCAAACTTAATGATGGTGTTGGAGTCGTGCCTGGCCGTGCAGTAATGAGTGAACAGGGAGTACAGGAAGGGACTGAGCGTGCACCCCTGAGGGTCCACTGTGTTGAGGATTAGCATGGCGGATGTGTTGTTATCTACCCTTACCACCTGGGGGCAGCCCGTCAGGAAGTCCAGGATCCAGTTGCAGAGGGAGGTGTTTAGTCCCAGAGTTCTTAGCTTATTGGTGAGCTTTAAGGGCACTATGGTGTTGAACGCTGAGCTGAACGTAGCAGGATTTCTTATAAGCGTCCGGGTTAGAATCTCGCTCCTTCAAAGCAGCAACTCTAGCTTTTAGCTCAGTGCGGATGTTGCCTGTAATCCATGGCTTCTGTTTGGGGTATGTACGTACAGTCATTGTGGGGACGATGTCATTGATGCACTTATTGATGAAGCCAATGACTGATGTGCTGTTCTCCTGAATGCCATCAAAGGAATCCCGGAACATATTCCAGTCTGTGCTAGCAAAACAGTCCTGTAGCTTAGCATCTGCTTCATTTCACCACTTTTTTATTGATTGAGTCACTGGTGCTTCCTGCTTTAATTTTTGCTTGTAAGCAGGAATCAGGAGGATAGAATGATGGTCAGATTTGTCAAATGGAGTGTGATGGAGTACTTTGTATCCGTCTCTGTGTGTGGAGTAAAGGTGGTCCAGAGTTTTTTCCCCTCTGGTTGCACATTTAACATGCTGATATAAATTTGGTAAGACGGATTTAAGTTTCCCTGCATTGAAGTCCCCGGCTACTAGGAGTGCCGCCTCTGGTTGAGCTTTTTGCTGTTTGCTTATGGTGGAATACAGTACATTCAGTGTGGTGTTAGTGCCAGCATCAGTCTGTGGTGGTATGTACAGATGAAAACTCTCTCCGTAGATAGTATCATCTGCAGCTTATCATGAGATATTCTACTTCAGGTGAGCAAAACCTTGAGACTTCCTTAGATATCGTCCACCAGCTGTTATTTACAAAAATGCATAGTCCGAAGCCTCTTGTCTTACCAGACGCCACTGTTCTGTTCTGCCAGTACAGCAAATAACCAGCCAGCTGTATGTTGATAATGTCATCGTTCAGCCACGACTCCGTGAATCATAAGATATTACAGTTTGAATGTCCCGTTGGTAGTTTAATCTTCTGTGTACATCATCGATTTTATTTTCCCAACATTGCACTTTGCTAGCAGAATGGAAGGTAGTAAGGGTTTAGTTGTCTGGAGTTGCTAGACAACTAGCCTACAGCTAAACACCAATGTGCATCTAATGTCTCCAACAAATAGACGTTAATGACAGTAGGACTGCATTTGATTTTGCAATGGCATAGGCCTACATTATTTGGTATTTGTATGCCCATGAGAACTGTTACGTAGGCATAGTTACAATTACAATGCATTTTCAGAGATTTCCAAGATCCATGATTCGTACAGTGTTTAAATTCAATGTTCTAATTCAATTGAGAAATGCTTAAAAAATGACAAATAACACTGTCATAAATGCCATTATGTAAGGAAAGAAAGGTAGTGTTTTATGTCACATGATATGTGAGGATTCCAAGCAATTCACTCATGAATTATGGACAACTCATGAAATAGGTTGTAAAACATGCTCTGATTCAACTCATGTGTTATATTGAATGTGGGCCACCTATTCTGCATGTGTTCATGTGTTTAACATTTCTTTGGCTGAGCGGGTAGGCCTAGTTGAGGGTAAACGCTGTTTACCCACCTTTTTCTGAAAAAATGCATTGAAAGTATAAGGAACTTAGCTTTTTCACCACAACCAACAATCGGAGTTTACCCACCTATTGTTTACACATTGTAGCCTAGTCTAGTAAGTTGACCATGTGTTAGGGTGACCATCCCAGTTTCAGAACCATTTCAGGTGTCCTACCTTTTCAAGCTACAAAAAAAGGTATATTTGTCAGCAAGAAGCATCAATTAATATAGGCCTAGCTGAATGTCATAGGGAATGCTACTTGGTGTCTTGTAACAGATGTCTATTTCCATTCATCAAATGGCTTGAGTAGGCTATACAAACAGTTTGGAGGCTGGAGTTATTTTGGAGTGGCTTAACGTGCACAGATTGTCAAATCACTTAAAGTAGCCTATCAGAGGAAAATATTATGACTGGTTATGTTCATGCCACATTCAATGCTAATAAATGTTTACTGTTTAAAGGATGTCTTTATTATTAGGCCCATAAAAAATGTTTGCAAGCGAGTGCACTCAATACAGAGACTCACCCGCATGTCATGGTGTAATTTGCACTCTGCCTCTTAATGCACTCTGTCTTTTATAGTATAGTATGGGGATCCATAATAAATACAAATAGTACTCCCAACTTAAATGAGGTAATAAGGGGAGAACCTCATATGAAGTGGAAAATAAACATGAGCCCTGGCCCTATTGCCTAACCCAGAAACAATACTGCATTGGGCTCATGGTCAAGGATCCCAATTAGAGGACCATTCAGATGCCTTTAAAAATATATATATAATTTGGCCTATATCTGGCTCCAACACCAACCAACACAACACTGGCTCAGAGGTTGCATTCATTATTCCCTCGACTTTGTACATTTCTGATGTTAAAATGGATAAAAGGTATTTTGTTTCATAGTTATTCAATTGCAATAGTGGGACGACAGGTAGCCTAGTGGTTAGAGCGTTGGGCCAGTAACTGAAAGGTTGCTAAATCGACTCCCCAAGCTGACAAGGTAAAAATCTGTTGTTCTGCCCCTGAACGAGGCAGTAAACCCACTGTTCCTAGGCTGTCATTGTAAATAAGAATTTCTAGGATGTTTTGCCTTTCACTGCTGTCACAAGGGCAACTTCTTTCACAACAAGAAACAGCATGATGGCCTTGCTGCATGGTTTAGCAAACACAATTATACAGCTTCTGTGTTTGTTGGTTTTCTTTAGTTTGCTCAACAAGGTTGTGGTTCAACAACACAGATGGATGTATCACTGGATCAGAGCTGTGTCTCAAAACACTTAAATTGCCTCTTCTTCTTATCTCTCTCCGATCAGGTTAAATCTGATCAGTAATCACGAGGGAGAGAGACACAAAGCTATCATGGACTGTTGAAGCATTGCACAATCCACTGGGCACAGACTTCAGTTCAATGTCTAGTTTTGATTAACATTTGATTAAGTTGTCAATTAACATGAATTCAACGTGAAATCCCCAAACATATGAGCCACATAATTGGATTTAGGTTATGTCCGAGTGGGAATTTTTCTATCCCGATATTCATTTACATTGATAACTTTAGGGTAAATCAAATCAGTTTTTCACATTGATTTAACACCAACACATTGAATGTTTTTTGTTGAAATTATATATATACCCCGTGCCCAGTGTGAAGTTTACTTCCCAGTGCATGGAAACTTTTCTAATAGTTTCAAGTACAGTGAAATTTCTTGGAAGCTCTAACTCAGCAATGCAGTAATCAGAATCAATGTAATACTAAAAATAACAAGGTAGAACAAAAACACACAATATATGCAAATAAGAAGAAAACAATGAAATAAGTATGCATACTATATACAGGGTCAGTATCCCTTCTCTATCTGCCTTTGCCGCTTCACCTGCATCAGCTATAAACTTGTTGAGTCTGAAGGGTTATAACGGGATCACTTTTCAGGTGGACAGGTCATATACAGGCTTAACCTCCACGGGACATTGATTTGATATAATAAATTTGTCAATCAGTTCTAAATTCAGTGTAGGAATTAGCTTACACTAGCAACATATGATTAAGACGTATGTGAGCTCGATCGGCACGGATGCGTCCGTCCTTGTGGCCTACTAGACACATATCTTGGTTGAGGGACTAGTAGTTCCATGTTTCATCATTTTTTATGGAATAGTCGCTGTCACTCCTCCTACGACAGGGCATTGCTTCACTTGTGTGTCTACATTCAAATGGGAGTTGTCAGTATCAGTTGCAAAACCTTTACATCCTTTTAAAACGTTGTATTCCTGAAGCGAAGCCAGTTCAGAAGGGGAAACCTGAGTATGGTGGCATCAGCTTATCGCATCAGTGGATATAACACCAATTGGACTCGCACTCGACTTACAGTACATGCGGTCTATTTATGTTGACCAGTTCTACATGTTTCCTCGATGCCGAATGTCACATGCATACTTGCGCTAGTGTCTCTTACTGCCATTGCCATTGCTGCTGTTACTACAGTAGCTGTTCCTCGCTATGCTTGCTGTTTTCTGATATCCCACCACCCATGCCTCCACCTGCCTGGCTTCTGTCTATCTTCCTTCAGGGGATTTGGAATTGAATATTGTGCTCAATGCCTGCAGTAATTGTATCATCTTATAATGCTACGCTCTGGCAGTGAGCTACCCTGAAGAAGCAGAGCCTAATGCCAAGACTATGCATTGTAATCTTCTCTCTAATAAATGGTTAAACCTGCAATACCAGTCAAACGTTTGGACACACCTACTCATTCAAGTGTTTTTCTTTATTTTTTCTACATTGTAGAATAATAGTGAAGACATTAACATTATGACATAACACAGATGGAATCATGTAGTAAACAAAAAAGTCTAAACCATCTCAATTGGGTTGAGGTCGGGTGATTGTGGCGGCCATGTCATCTGATGCAGCACTCCATCACTGTCCTTCTTGGTCAAATAGCCCTTACAAAGCCTGAACCAAAAATCTAAAATTTGGGTTTATCAAACCAAAGGACAGATTTTCACCGGTCTAATGTCCATTGATTATGTTTTTTGGCCAAAGCAAGTCTCTTCTTATTATTGGTGTCCTTTAGTAGTGGTTTCTTTGCAGCAATTTGATAATGAAGGCACACCTGTTAATTGAAATGCATTCCAGGTGACTACCTTATGAAGCTGGTTGAGAGAATGCCAAGAGTGTGCAAAGCTGTCATCAAGCCAAAGGGTGGCTACTTTGAAGAATCCCAAATATAAAATATATTTAGATTTGTATAACACTTTTTTTCTTACTACATGATTCCGTATGTGTTATGTCATAGTTTGGATGTCTTCACTATTCTTCTACAATGTAGAAAATAGTAAAAATGAAGTAAAAGCCTGTAATGAGTAGGTGTCCAAACTTTTGACTGGTACTGTACATGTGGTGTTTCCTTTCTGAAATGTTGTTAATAATTAACTGTAGAGACTTCAAATAATATTGTTTCATTATAACTTAGATTGTTTACATTGTTCCCTTCTAAAATAGAAGTGTCAACTGTCACAGCTCGTTCCATCATTACATTACTGTGCATACTTTCCTAGCCAAAGAAAAATTATTCCTTTAAACTTGTATCATAGTGCAAACACTTCTCAATTGTATAACACCCCAGAGTTGTGATATCCTCAAAGCAATGATAATGTAGATAATAGGATGTAGAAACATCCAACATTCATCCATTGCTATTTCCTTCATCTGCACATATTGTAAATCAATACACATTTTAATCTTATGATCAAGGGACTTGTGAAATGATTTGTTGTCAATCAGAATCGATCAATAGGCAAAATTAAGACTTGTACACACAGTACATAGCCGTTTTGATATATAGCACATACTATGTATTGTAACTGACATTTGCATTCACAATAGGTTGTGATACTGATTTATTATAATTAGTAATTATGCTTTTTGATAGATAAGCCCTGGTCTAAGGTTTTTCCTCAAAGTTCAAACCGCCTAGCAAAAATCTATATTCAGGCCGAGTCACTTTAAATTATTATCTTGCTTATTACACAGGTGCTGATGAAGGAGCACCAATCAGAAAATGAATCAGTTTTTAATTATTTATTTTTTATAAAAAAATAATAATAATAATCCTAGAAGTGGCATTTTTGCTGCACCCTGAAATTGTGCTTCATAGTTGATTGAAAGCACTGGGTTGGCATTTGAGATTAACTTTTACCATGAAATAGCTAAGGCCCCAGGAAAGGATTACCCCGCCACCATGGTAACAATCACATTATGCAGGATGCAGGAGGCGGGAGGGAGAGGCACAGTAAAAAGGTAGACATAAGCCCTCTCTCTGCACTACCAGTGTGGATGGACAGCTACACTTGCCTTCCTCAGAATTTTAAAATAAATTAGGCAATACAAAAAGGACCTTGATGAAAATACTCTAGAGTCTAGAAGATTCCTCATGTTTTGACAGGTTGTAAGCGGGGCTGCGTTTCTTCATAATTAGCTACTTAATTGGTACAGTTTGTAAAGGATTACCACCTACAACATAAAAAATATGAGGCAACTGCATTTAACATAGGCTGGGGAGAATAGACTGTGTGTGTATGGAAGTATCTGTGGCTGTGGAAAGGGATACAGTTGCTAAGGAAAACAAATTGTGTGACCTTAATTACACAGACTGTAGGTCATGGTCAAATTTCCTGCCAATTAGATATCATGTGTTGAAATTCAGCTTTTAAATGTGTCAGGATAACCCCTCCCCCCTGTGCTCAGTGTGACAGCGATAGAACTGGATGGATGACTGATGACTGAGGAATAACAACTCAATTTGTAGAATGCCCCAGTCCTTATTGCTTTATTGGAATAGCCAATGCTCATCTTCTCTAGATAGTTTTGTTAACCATCTGTCGTTCTTGAAGTATGCAAGCCCATTCATTGCTTTAAAACATTTTTTTTTTTTACATCCACTATGAAAAGCACCAAACACATTTGGACTGGCAACAATGTGAGGAGAAAATTGTCTGTGCCCATAGCAGATAACAATAATAATTCTGAGAAGATATCTGCTTAGAGGAATAGTTCGCCCAAATTACAAGATGACACATTGGTTTCCTTTCCCTGTAAGCAGTCTATGGGCAATGTATGAAAGAAATCCATGATTTGGTTTTATTTCCCTGGCACTGTTTCCAAATGCAATCCCTGTTTAACTTCATTATCTGATAGAATACTTGAAGTTTGCAGGCATTCTTTCCATTTAAGTTCAGCCTTTCTAAGTTCACTTTTTAAGGCACACGTGTGGCTATTTAACCAAGGTGAGACTCAGGCAGACACTTTATTATTGGTTTCAAGTCTAAAGTAGCCAGACATGTCATTGAAACTGTTCAGCAAATCATCGGTGTGATGACAAATAGATTCAGGAGGATAAAAAGCATGTGTAAATTTACTACCAGTTGTGAAGTTAGTTAATGATGCGAAAGTGAGTGGGGACAGACAAATGTTTAGGAGAAGAAAGCATTTTAAAAACAATAGTGAGATGGTCCGAGACACGCACATCAATAGATTCCAAGTTATCAATATTCATACCATAGGACAGCATGAGATTAAGAGAATGGCCTTTGTTGTGTGTAGGCCCTGTGGCATGTAGCACAAAGTTAAGATTCTAACAGGTTAAGAAACTCCATTATTTGGGTAACATACTGTATGTGAATGTTCAGATCTCCAAGAATGATAACCCGTTCATATTTAGGCTTAACCAAAGATAGCAGGTCAGAGAATTCTGCAATGAAGAAATTATTTGCTTTAGGAGAGCAGTACACTACACTATACAAGGTGGGCTGTTTCTTGTTCAAGCAAAAGATAAGGCTCTCAAATGAGGAAATTTCACCCCATGACACAGGGCTACATTTATACTGGATTTCTGTAGATAAGAAAAGCCTGGAGGGGTAGTTTCATTTAGAGAACTACAATCCTCAGCCTTAAGCCAGGTTTCAGTAAGCATGAAAATATCAATGTCTCTAACCACGTTTCCATCCACAGTTTTTATGCGAGTAAAACAAATCATGACAGCTATGATGGAAACAGGGCATTTCAGTACAATTTTATAAATCTGAGAGATAATTTGTTCGTTCGACATGGTGGGATATTTTTGTATATGTAAAATGTATTATGCAAAAAATGGTGGTGAAAACGTCTTCATGTGCAAATATAGATATAATTGTAAGGTACTGGGTGTCGTGAGGGTGAAGTCAGGCGCAGGAAAGCAGATAGTTCAATATAGTGCTCCTTTAATGCACACACGGTGAACCACGGCCACCCCACTTTTGGGTGCTCAAACAAAATGTCCCAGACACAGGGAACGAAAACAGTCCAGCACTAAATACACGAACACGTTCGTCTGTAGCAAACACCAGGGTTTCAATGATCAATCCCGCACAAAGAAACGGACGGGCCGGCTGACTAATAAAGCCCCACTTATACAACCAACTCAAAACAGGTGTAATCAGTAAACACATTAGGAGGGGGAGAAAATAATCAGTGGCAGCTAGTAGGCCGGCGACGACGACCGCCGAGCGCCACCCGAACGGGAAGGGGAGCCACCCTCGGTTGGAGTTGTGACAATAATAACCATCAAATCGGAGTAAAGTTGGAGTCTCGCGAAGATATGGTGCATGGTTCTCCCGCTTTGACTCGGAGAAACCATGCAGTTTATCAGGCTACAAATGAAATAAATACCTAACTAATCACACAGAATTACATATACACAGAATTAATTACACCTTGATTACAAATTACATCATAAAGGAAAACGTCCCTAGCGGGCGGAACAGATATGACAGCTGGTTAAACAAAATAAAAGGGTCTGGGTTTGAGTGAAAGAGCGGGAAGACTGAGGAACAAAAGGGAGAAGCTGATGCTATCGTAAATACAGTATCTTATTCATTCTAAATTACCGCCCATTTGGAAAAGGAAAATTCAATAAATATTTACTCTGAGCTGCGCTTTGGTAGGTTGGTGGTAGATGGAAGGCCGTATTGCCTAACCGAGTCCTTTGAAGAATGTCTCTGGTGGTAAATTGAATACGTTGTAGTAACGTTGTGTGGTAGACGGGATACTCTGTATGTTCTTTCCTAGCCCGCGTTTGCAGCTGCTGTTGCTAACTCAACGACTAGGAGGTATCACTTCTGTAGTGAATAAGAGTTCAAAGTTCATACCATTCGCAACCAAAGCTCATGCTGAGGTTGGCTTAGTTCTGTAGTTGACATGTTAATCCTTTTAACGCAGAGGCCGCAGACCTCATGTCCTTGGAACAGGAGGTTACATTTTCGTCAAGGCTTTACATAGTGGAGCGAGAAGGGTGTGTCTGAAAAGTTTTATAACCCACGTCTCTTCACAGGGGCGGGCCACTGATTGGGCAGAGCCCTAACCTTATGAAAACCCAAATCTCTCATTTGGAAGCTAAAATTACATTTAATCTCTTCACCAATAATTTTACATTCAAACATTTAAATTGAACAACAATTCCATGTGACTCCGACAACTACAATGTGCAGACTTTCCACTGTAGAGTTTATGTCATCCTGTCATTGATGAGAATGTCTCAGATGACAACCGAACTGACATCATATTCATTAAGTACCACCGCGTATGTTCAATTGGTCAGATTACCAGAATATAGTTAATTTCATCCCACCTTCTGATGTTCCCAGAATCTCTATGTTAACTGCGTACTGGATAACTTATTTGTATTGCTTTTAATCTTTTTAAATGAATTTCTTATTAACACTTTGTTCTAGCTAGCTATTTGTGTAGGTAGCTATCAAGTAAACGCAAGGGGTTTTCAAATGTCACATCAGTAGGGTAGAGAGAGGAAAAATGGGGGAAGAGGTATTTATGACTGTCATAAACCTACCCCCAGGCCAACGTCATGACAGGACCAACAATTTACGTTTATACATTTAATGTTTATATAAATATATTTTATTTTATATTTTTGTTCAGTGTAGAATCAGTCTGACTATTTTGGGGAAGTGCATACTGGCTATTGCTTCTCAAAATGGACAAACAGTAGTGTTGCCATTTTTTGGTTTTTTTTTCAAGCTAATTTCTTTTAATGGAGTCTGCCTAGGCACCAGCCTGACGCCTTTAGAGGAACATAAATTAGGTTACTTACATTAACCGCACTATGGGGCATAATAAACTTTCCATGTCGTCTGTTGCTAATTATGACAGGGAGGACTGGAGCACTACTGGCACTATATACCGTAGCTATTGCATACATTACAATGGTCTGACCCAGATGGTTGTGTAAAATGTTTTGAGAATTATGTCAAATACCTTATTTTGATTATTTGTATTGTACTGTATTGTATAAATGCCTTAAAAAATATGTCTAAAATATGTCAAAGCAGAATTGGAATAAATAATGGAAATATCCTAGGTCTACTGCTTCAAACATGTTCATTATTTTCTTTATTTTGTCTTTCCTGTAACACTCAAGAACTTCACAATCACTATTTAATATATTATCCTGGAATTACTTCAAAACGACTCCTCAATAGCTTCCCGCTAACCCTTCAATTTCTTTATTACCCTATCATCCAGTTCCCTGACCTGTGGGTCAGTGGAAAACATCCAATCGATGGCTAACAATCCATTCTTTTGTTGACAGTGCATTTCAATCTAATGTCTAAAGCAGCTTACGAAAACCTCTCCAAAATGTGAAGATTTGAATTTGTGAGCTGGTTTGGTACTGGTCCAATGGGATATTAGTGGTGTAACCTCTCGACAGGCCCTGATTCAACGTTGTATGATCCATGGTCATGGTGTTCATAAGAACCCTGTCCTAGAGGAGTTTGACCTGCCGTTACTATTACATAAGGAACAGGTGTGTCTCATCAACAGAGTTCCCCCTCCCAAAACAATTATGAACTTCACTCATCACTTATTACCATCATTAAGCATCTTTTAAAGGGATTTGTGCCACAAATGGTACCGATATTAACCTTTTCATCTGTAAGTGACTTTGTTGAGCTTCACAATACATTTTAGATTCTTTCGGATTATTTGAACATGATGTGTGTGAAAAATGCTAATATCGGTACCAGGACTTAGATGGGATTTGTTTCACAAATGCTAAAAATGGAAGGAATGCCTGCAAACTTCAAGTATTCTATGAGATAATGAAGGGTCTGATTAGAAATTACAATGGGGCGGTTAAAGATGCAATTGCGAACTAACACACAAACATTCATGGATATTTGACTAGCTAGCTGTTTCTAGCTAGTTTGTCCTGGGAGATGAACAGTGGGTTATTTTACCTGACATGCATATGTGACCCGATTCAGGAAACTAGGCATATGTCACAAGTCCCAACTTCACAGCAGAGCCTTTTGAAAGTATTTTTTTTTTAAATCAAAATGCATTTTTTTGGCAGAAATGCCTTCTCGAACATGTGAACTTTCATGTGCCTCAATATCAAACTTGTATGTCATCTGTAAATACCAATAAAATTGTTAAATTACTAGTTGGTTTAGCCACAGAAAAAGTAAGCAACCTTCCCGCTAGCCATGATTGGCTGAGATAATGAGTGGGCTGGACATGCCGAGAGATGAGTTTTGATAGGTGTTGCGTCTATAAAATGAGCTGCTCGTAATGAGTAAATAATCATTTCTACTGCAGTTTTTCTAAAGATATTATGTTAGCCATGGAGAACTGCAAATATGTTGCTACTGCGCTCAATAACATTGCGGCCCTGAATTTATCAGGCGCTATCTACAAAAGGTCAGTAGGAAAAAGTTGTGATGGACGACTTTCTGGACTACGATCGTGCCATGCAATGCTGACACTCATTTCATAACACGTTTTGAAATCAGTGGAACACAACGGGCAAACAAGCTATGCAGACTAAATGGAAACAGCACAGGATGTCTTATAAAAGGGGTTGCAGTCTGCCGTGAAGCTTTCATCCATGTATACAGGTAAGAATCTAGCTACAGATTCAGATATTATAAGTTTCTCATTTAGTCAGAAAGTTGTTTTCATCACAAGCTAAAGCTTGCTGGAGTTCGATGGCTGGCTTGCTTTTGTAAATGTAACCTTTATTTAGCTAGGCAAGTCAGTTAAGAACAAATTCTTTACAATGACAGCCTACCAGGGAACAGTGGGTTAACTGCCTTGTTCAGGGGCAAAATGACAGACTTATCTTGTCAGCTTGGGGATCTGATCCAGCAACCTTTCGTTAACTACTCCAATGCATTAACCACTAGGTTAACTAACAATTAAATTAAATGTGAAGCTTTCATCCATGTATACAGGTAAGAATCTAGCTAAAGATTCAAATATTATATGTTTCTAATTTTGTCAGAAATTTGTGTTGATTGCAAGCTAAAGCTTGCTGTTAGCGAGCCAGCTGGAGTTCAATGGCTGGCTTGCTAACTAACAATTAACCTAATGTTATTTGGTTTAGCTTGCTACGACAATCGGTTTGTATTGCTAGTAACGTTAGTCTATGGATTGGGATTATAGTTCATTTTTTAGCTAGCTAGCTAATGTTAACGTGACATGTCTAAGCAAAATATCACAAGTTAAAGCTTTAGCTGAGGTTAGATGGCTGACTTGCTAGCTAACATTAACTTATGTGTATGAAGCATGTGTACCGTTAACAATGTTTTCTCAGAATGCCATTTCACATTGCTAGTTACAGCCTAATGTTAGCTAGCTAACAGTGAATTTATTAGTTAACATTAGCTAGCTATGACAATTGGTTTGTATTGCTAGTTTATTTTTTTTTATTTTTTTATTTTACCTTTATTTAACAAGGTAGGCAAGTTGAGAACAAGTTCTCATTTACAATTGCGACCTGGCCAAGATAAAGCAAAGCAGTTCGACAGATAAAACGACACAGAGTTACACATGGAGTAAAAACAAACATACAGTCAATAATGCAGTATAAACAAGTCTATATACAATGTGAGCAAATGAGGTGAGAAGGGAGGTAAAGGCAAAAAAGGCCATGATGGCAAAGTAAATACAATATAGCAAGTAAAATGCTTGCTGTTAGCTAGCCAGCTGATGTTAGATGGCTGGCGGGCTACAGTAGCTAACATTACCTGTATGAACTGTGTGTACTGATATCTCAGAATGCCATTTCTCATGTATTGTATAATAATTCTAGAATATTTGTATCTGGAATTTGTCTTTCAGCATGAATCAGTAGGACCCCCAACTCTAATCCAGTCATACAGTCATCAAAAAGAGAGCTAGCACATGCAAGCAAAGGCAGCAGCACAGTCATCAACTACATGCACCATTTCTTCCCCAACTACGGAGATGGAAAAACACGTGTGGACCTAAATTGTGATAACTGCAGTGGCCAAAACAAGAACAAGTTTGTGCTCTGGTATTGTGCCTTGTGGACCATGCACACGCTCCACCAGAATCTGGACCTTCACTTCCTGATCACAGGCCACACCAAATTTGCCCCTCACTGGTGCTTCGGCCTCATCAAGCAGCGCTTCAGAAAGACCAGAGTGAACACTTTGTCTGAGATTGCTGTGAAGGACAGCACTGTGACAGGGGTCAACATCCTACATCTGATTGGACTGGAGGATGGTACGGTGCTGGTGGAAAGCTATGGCTGACAACAACACCTGACTCCGTACTTCAGGCCGCTGCCACAGATGAAGCAGTACTAGCACTTCAGGTAAAACATTATTCATGTTTCTGTACATTATTTTACTTTTGATATTTTTGGCAACTTTTACTTCACTATATTTGTAAAGAAAATAATGTACTTTTTACTCCATACAATTTCCTTGACACACAAAAATACTTGTTACATTTTGACAGGAAAGTTGTCCAATTCAAACACGTATCAATAGAACATCACTGGTCATCCATACTGCCTCTGATTTGGCAGACTCACTAAAGATAAATGCTTAATTTGTAAATTGTCTGAGTGTTGGAGTGTGCCCCTGGCTATCCATAAATAAAAATAATATTGCACCGTCTGGTTTGCTTAACATGAGGAAGTCGAAATGGTTTATATTTTTACTTTTGATACTCAAGTACATTTACTCAAGTATGACAATTTAGTACTTTTCCACCACTGGGGGTTATAGCATTTATTTCACATGACCCATCAATTTAGACAAGTGTAAGTGTCATCTAATTTAAAATATTTTTATCTGGACACTTTCTGTTTACCTGGAATTTTTCCTTATTGTAGGCTACTACCCCTTTTAGTCTTTAGCACATGTCCTCATGTGAATCCTTAAAGAGATGGGTGGGGCTTGCTTAAGAGGGTGTGAACAATGCTGAATGGGTGTAGACAAAGGAGAGCCCGCTAGTAGGTACAGAAACATGCAAAGGCAATTTTCTCAAAAGTGAGTTTACAAGTGTATCAACTTCTAAAGTGGATTACTTTCCCATTGTTCCTCAAAAATGCTATGTATGATACACCATTTTGAAGCTCTCTACTTTTATCCAATGAGTCTTTTATCCGATGTAAAAAACAAAAATTCAAATTTTGCTACATAATACGGAATCCAAGTGATGAGTCACAAATGGGCCTCTTTTTATCTGGTTCTTTGTTGAATGTTGACCCAGAGTCATACAAAATCCTGTGTTTCTCTACTCCAACGATTAATCCATAGATAAAAAGGTAAACCTAGTTAGTTTTTAGTTATGTTTAATTAATCTCTCATAATTTGTATTTTAAGCATCATGTGAGTTTGTATCTTTCTGATATCCAATAAGGAGGGGACATGCTTGCAGCGGGTGGAGCGTCTGGCTACGCAGTCACTTGTATATGCATGCGAGCGGTTCGGGTGAAATCATTGAACAATATGCATGTAATTTTTTTGCAAGGGTGAAATGATTGAATAACAATGCTTGCACATGCAACGTGGCCGATGTGGTTTGCATGTAACAGTGACATGTTAACATCCCCTGATCTCTGCAAATAGTTTTACTATTCTTTTGAGAAAATATAGAAAATATTAGATCCAGATTGACAGTAGCCGACACCATACCAGCATTTCTGGTCACGAGGCACTTAAGGCAACTACTCTGAGTCTGTCTGCTGCTTACGTTTGCTTCTTTGAGCAAATATCATTTGAGTCCCTCCTTGATACTGTAGCTCACATGAAGATCTCCTTCTGTCCCTTGGAAGTGATCCCTACTAGACTACTAAAAGAGGTAATGCCTACTGTTGGGCCCAACATTGTGTGCATTATAAATAGAACCCGGTCTTCTTAATCTTAAAACTGTTCTTGTCCAACCTCTCTCTTAAAAGCTCGATCTAGACCCCTCCTCGCTGAATAATTATAGACCTCTCTAAACTTCCCTTTAAACCAATATTCATTTTTTTTTTTCAGCAACTGGTGGGCTTCCGTTCACTTCACAGCACGGAAACTGCTTTTTTGAAAGTCAGCAATGACCTTCTGTTGGCTACTGATGCCTGTGAATGCTTTATTCTAGTTATTTGGGATCTAAGTGCCTTGTTTGATACTATTGATCATAACATCCTTGTATCATGTCAATGTATGGTTTAAATGAGCTATTTTTTTTCATTCCCTTTTCTTGTGTCTTTGTTAGTAGTTTTATTTGATTATTTTATGACTTGAAGCACTTTTACTTGTATTTAAAAGTGATAGTTGTCTATCTAGCAGCAGTCAAGGGATAAGAACTTTGCCACTGAGCATGGCAATGGAACATAAATAACAAACGACTGGGTGGCGTCCGTAAATAAACTAATCGAACAAACGACTGGGTCGCATCTCTGGCAACCAAAAGATGAGAACGTATGAATTTGCTTATAAAAATGAAAATATCAACGAATAAGTATTTATTCTGGTAAATGTGTGCTTTCATATTGTTTTCTTTGTCAATTGTGGTATAAGCGGGATAAGTGCCTCCGCTCTGTACATTCTGTACGAGTATTCAACAATGCAAGGGCCGTAAAGTCTCCACCACAGGAAATGGGACTTTAATGATGAATACTGAAAAAACATACAATGGAAAAGGAGCTACACTCCATGGGCAAATACAATAGAACATAGATTTGTTTGTCCAGGGGTGACACTATTTCTATGTGTGTCTGTAAGGTAGTGCCAATACGCCTTGTCATCCCCAGTAGCGGCATAACAGTAGCATGTTGCATGTCTATAGTGCAATCTGAACGTGCCTGTCTGTCAGTTTGTTTGATTAGATCGTCACGTCCACAGTGCCTGAAGGTCCTCCCACTTAATGAGTCTTGTTGCTGATGACCTAATATGTACTCTGTCCACACCAACCCATGATGGACAAGCCCCTGACTGCTCTGATCAATGCAGTATTCTGTTCGGGAGGGGAAATGCTTGTTCATTGTGAAGTCACTTCATACAAGGCAGTACAGTCTGGTTTATAACCTTTAATTAGGGTCTGGTGGCTGGCCACTGCAATGCTCTCTTCTGTACTGTCGCTCTATCTTTACATCAGAGGTCCATGTTCCTTGATGTCAGGCACGTCCAGATCTGACTTGTGTTGGGAACGCAGCAATTGGTAAGGGTACCCAAGCGAGAAAAAAGAGAATCTCCACATGTTGTCTAAGTAATAGTGCAATGTTTCTTGCAGTAGTATGGCTGCTGTCATGTGTTCATGGTGTTTGTAACTGCTAAATTGTTTGTTATGCCCCTCAAAAGGGCCGCAGATACTGTGTGACAGCTTTTGTATGCACATTGTCCGTTTCAGTTGGATAGCATGCCACAGTATAAAGGCCATAGAGCAAAACAAGTGTGTTCAATACAATTGTAGCGCTGGCAAGGATATAGTGCTTTGTTTCAGTTTGTTTAATGGAAATATCCCCATTTGATGGATGTGGGACGAGTGAAGATCCGTCATATTTATATACATGTCATACTGGATGCCATAGATAAGACTCGTTAGATTTGAGGAGCGTATTACCTCCATCTACTGGATAATGGAAATAATTCAGAAATATTTTCTTTACAAATGTCTGAAATGTCTGAAATGCAGAAGAGAGGTAACGATGGTCCTTTAGAATCTTTCACTATATAGTGTGGGCCTCTGCATTGTTTCACCTTAGCAGCATTGTATAGTGACTGAAAGTAGAGACCAAAAATAAGATTGACATACCTCTGATCGGCTACACTGAGATTGACCTGTGAACAGAAAGATGGATGTACAGAGCAGGGTGAGGGGGGAAAAAAAATAGTATACAGTGCATTCAGAAAGTATTCAGAACCCTTGACTTTTTCCACATTTTGTTATGTTACAGCATTTTTTGGGGGGAGGAGGCGACGGGTAGCCTAGTGGTTAGAGCGTTGGACTAGTTACCAAAAGGTTGCAAGATCCGCAGCTGGCAAGGTAAAAATCTGTCGTTCTACCCCTGATCAAGGCAGTTAACTTTTTTCCCCTCAATCTACACAAAATACACCATGACAAAGCAAAAACAGGTTCTTAGAAATATTTGCAATGTATTAAAAAAAATCCTGTAAATATCACATTTGCATAAGTATTCAGGCCCTTTGCTATGAGATTTTGAAATTTAGCTCAGGTGCATACGGTTTTCATTCATCATCCTTGATATGTTCCTACGACTTGATTGGTGTCCAGCTGTGATTGTAATTTTGTCAAATCACCAGCATATAAAGAGTTCAAAATGTTCAGTATTTCTGTGTTCATTTCAGAACATCATATGGACTCTTTAGACATACAGAATTGTGAAGGAATGCATGCTGAAGGAAAATAGTGCCACTCTACAAATTATTACTAATCCAAACACAATGGGGAACAATAGGCGTTCTATGCCTCCAGACAAGGGCTAAGGATTTATAAAATAATGATTATAATTATATGATAATAATAATAATGATTATACTAAATAATTATTTTCAATTATGTTCTGAATCTCTTCAGTTTTTGTTGGAAAGGAAAGGGTTAACACAGAAGATAAAAAATAAAAAAAAATATCCAATCAGCATTTTTTTCTTTGCTGGTCTCTGGGGAGACAAAGTAAATCTAGCTAGCTTAATCAGCCATTGGCTAAACCATCCGAAGCTAGATTAAGGCATCTGCCGTTCAACGGTATTTGGGTAATATTTTTGAGTGACAGTGGAAAAAAACAATCACATTTTGACTGAATGGGTTGGACCGTTTTTGAAGGTCAACAGGTCACTGCGCAATTGCGAACAGTCGTTTTCCCATGGTCGAGCTAGCTATCTTTTGTTGTCGGCTAGTTTTCAGCGGCTGCAGCAGGTGTTATCAAAGAGGGTGTTGTTGCTAATTTGTTAGTGTTACGAATCCCTTTTGGCCCGACAGTCTAGGGGGGGATGGTAATGAGACCCGTAACATAACTCATACAAATTCTAATAGTGACAAAGTAAAAGTGAGAACGAAATAACCACGACAACTGAAATATATCGTCAAACTCAGGGTTTATTGGAAAACACACGGTAATGGGGGGAGCAGGAAAAGGGGCTGAGCTGGACCCAAGGAAAGAAACAATAAGTATTCAAAAACACCCCTAAGCTAGACTAACCTACTTTAACAACAGCTAACTAACTAACCAAAAATACAGTGGGTGGTCCGCCCAGTTCTAACTAGTGTATTTAACAAAGTTTACCTACGGGTAGTGTATGCCCATGGGCGACTTGTCTTGGTTCCCCCTTTTCCCACCAGCAAACAAACACCATAACCAAAAACAATACTCACATGTGCTCAAACAAGAGAGGTCAATACATAAAGAGAGCGTGAAACAGAGAGACCTACAGACATGGAATTTACAGAGAGATTGAGTGTGGGGTGATTATTTTCTGTCGTCTGTTGTGTGGATGAACCAGACAGAACGGTTTTCGGTCGTTTCGCTTTGTTATTTTGGTTATTTCCGTGGTCATTCTAATGAATATGGACACATACCACGCTGCACCTTGGTCCTCACCTTCTTCCAACAACAATGGCCGTTACAGAATCTCCCGCCTGTCCAGAGCTGCCCGAGTCGCCCGTCTGTCCTGAGCTGCCAGAGTCGCCCGTCTGTCCTGAGCTGCCGGAGTCGCCCGTCTGTCCTGAGCTGCCGGAGTCGCCCGTCTGTCCTGAGCTGCCGGAGTCGCCCGTCTGTCCTGAGCTGCCGGAGTCGCCCGTCTGTCCTGAGCTGCCGGAGTCGCCCGTCTGTCCTGAGCTGCCGGAGCTGCCGGTCAGCCAGGAGCTGCCGGAGCCGTCCGTCAGCCAGGAGCTGCCGGAATCGCCCTTCAATCCGGAGCTGCCGGAATCTCCCGTCCGGTGCTGCCGGAGTCTCCCGTCCATTCGTGACCCGTGGCTAGGGTCCCCAGTCCGAGGTCGGCGGTCCACGTCCCGCGCCCATAGCCGCCACCACGGACTGACCTCACCTTCTAGATGATAGTGGGGAGAACAGGCAGTGGCTCGGGTGGTTGTTGTCCTTGATGATCTTTTTGGCCTTCCTGTGACATTGGGTGCTGTAGGTGTCCTGGAGGGCATGTAGTTTGCCCCCTTTGGGCAGACTGCACCACCCTCTGGAGAGCCGTGCGGTTGTGGGCAGTGCACTTCAAATCAAAGTTTATTTGTCATGTGCGCCGAATACAACATGTATGTATTTCACCTTACAGTGAAATTCTTACTTACAGGCTCTAACCAACAGTGCAATTTTTAAGTAAAAAAATAGGTATTAGGTGAACAATAGATAAGTAAAGAAATAAAAACAACAGTAAAAAGGACAGTGAAAATGAACAGTAGCGAAGCTATATACAGTGGCGAGGCTATAACAGTAGCGAGGCTATATACAGTCCCCAGTTAGTCGGGCTAATTGAGGTAGTATGTACATGTAGGTATGGTTAAAGTGACTATACATATATGGTAAACATACATATACATATATGGTAAACAGAGAGTTGCAGTAGCGTAAAAGAGGGGATGACGGGTGCTGTGTGGTGTAACATAATGCAGATAGTCCGGGTAGCAAATCTGCAAGGCCCCGGTTACTCGGGCTAATTTAGGTAGTATGTACATGAATGTATGGTTAAAGTGACTATGCATATATGATAAACAGAGTAGCAGCAGCTTAAAAGAGGGGTGGGGACACACACACACACACAATGCAAATAGTCCGGGTAGCCATTTGATTACTTGTTCAGGAGTCTTGTGACTGGGGTGGCTGGGGTCTTTGACTATTTTTAGGGCCTTCCTCTGGCACCGCCTGGTGTAGAGGTCATGGATGGCAGGCAGCTTAGCCCCAGTGATGTACTGGGCTGTACGCACTACCCTCTGTAGTGTCTTGCAGTCATAGGCCGAGCAGTTGCCGTACCAGGCAGCAACCAGTCAGGATACTCTCGATGTTGCAGCTGTATAATCTTTTGAGGATCTGAGGACCCATGCCAAATCTTTTTAGTTTCCTGAGAGGGAATAGGTTTACTGTACCAGGCGATAATACAGCCTGACAGTATGTTCTTAATTGTGCATCTGTAAACGTTTCTGAGGGTTTTAGGTGCCAAGACAAATTTATTCAGCCTCCTGAGGATGAAGAGGCGATGTTGCGTCTTCTTCACCACACTGTCTGTGTGGGTGGACCATTTCAGATCATCAGAGATGTGTACGTCGAGGAACTTGAAGCTTTCCACCTGCTCCACTGTGGTCCCATCGATGTGGATTGGTTTGTACTCCCTCTGCTGTTTCCTGAAGTCTACAATCAGCTCCTTTGTTTTGTTGACATTGAGTGAGAGGTTATTTTCCTGGCATCACACTCCCAGGGCCCCCACCTCCCCCTTGTAGGCTGTCTCGTCATTGTTGTTAATCAGGCCTACTACTGTTGTGTCGCCTTGCAAACTTGATGATTGAGTTGGAAGCGTGCGAGGCCACACAGTCATGGGTGAACAGGGAGTACAGGAGGGGGCTGAGCACACACCCTTGTGGGGCCCCTGTGTTGAGGATCAGCGAAGTGGAGGTGTTGTTTCCTACCTTTACCACTTTGGGGCAGCCTGCAAGGAAGTCCAGGACCCAGTTGCACAGGGCGGGGTTCAGACCCAGTGCCCCGAGCTTAATGACGAGCTTGGAGGGTACTACAGTATGGTGTTGAATGCTGAGCTATAGTCAATGAACAGCATTCTTATTTAGGTATTCCACATGTCCAGATAGAATAGGGCAGTATGCAGTGCGATGGCAATTGCATCGTCTGTGGATCTATTGGGGATGTAAGCAAATTAAAGTGGGTTTGTGGTGTCAGGTAAGATAGAGGTGATATGATCCTTAACTAGCCTCTCAAAGTAGTTAACACCATGCTGTGTGTGACTGCTTTCTTTCCGTCAGCCCTCTGCAGTGGTGTAATGGTGTCTGGAGAAGTATACTCTCCTAAACGGCCCGCCCAGTGAAGGAAAGGCACCCTATGTGAATAATCCTATGTTTTCATTAAAAGTTTTCCTATAGATTTTTCAGATGTTCACTCTCAATCACATTTTTATAGAAAAAAAAGACCAAAAAATGTATGGTCTAAGTTCACAACAATGTTTAAACCACATCAATCTCTGTGGCCTGGCTCCCCAGTGGGTGGGCCTCTGTCCATCCAGGGCCATCCCTGATGCAAACAGCCCCTGATGACAATTGGGCATCACAAATAGCCTACTAATCAACACTTTAGACTAAACTTTTTATATACCTGGTTTGCATACCCATTGTTGCCTTATTTATCATGTACTGGTAGATATCGTTGAAACGTCTTTCCTACTCTACCAGCTACTGATGTCATTCTTCTGTGAGCTGCTCCATGCCAAAACAATTTGAGAGCTTGCTGCACACTTTCGCTGCCTGCAGATGATATTACGTTTAAACTAGGCTATGTATGTGGCACTCATGCGACTATATGAATATATTTCATGTGCTTTGCGATTGTGTAGGCTACTTTGTGCATGATTTGTCTGTTGTACTACATAATTGATAAATCATATACCTCTACTACACTACTTCGATATGCATCGGTAGCGATTTAAGATGTGAGTACAAGCGATGTGCAATTAAAAAAAGTGGGTATTGGGGTTATACTTGCCTCCACAACACCACTGGCACATGAGTCAGCTGGTATTACAGTTTCTGTCCTTTCAGAATCACGAACTACACTGAAGGCCTATACTTTTGCCACTGCGCAAACATGTCTATATGTCTATAATAGATATAAAGGCTATTAATGATAATGTTTTAAGAAATTTGTGTATATATTTGTCCTGGCGACGAGGTTTAATGCGCTGACTGAATGGAAACTGATAATTGAGTTTTTCGCTCTGCTGGTATTGGCTGGTCTCTTCAAGTCAAGACAGAGTACACTTTTTTTCCAACAGTGAGTGAGAGAAGACCAAGACACTCAATATGTGGTCTCAAGAACATTCTCTAATACTACAACACGGACATGGTGCTTGCAATGCCAGGGTTGTGGGTTCAATTCCGACGGGGGAACAATTACAGAAAAAAGTCTCGAAATGTATGCACTCACTACTGTAAGTCTATCTCGATGAGAGCGTCTGGTAAATTACAAAAATGTTCAGTATATATTTCTTAATCAGGATTGGTGGGTCCCCTGTGGGACGGTTGAGCTAACGTAGGCTAATGCAATTAGCATGAGGTTGTAAGTAACAAGAAAATTCCCCAGGACATGGACATATCTGATATTTGCAGAAAGCTTAAATTCTTGTTAATCTAACTGCACTCTCCAATTTACAGTAGCTATTACAGTAAAATAATACCATGCTTGAGGAGATTGCACAGTTTTGAAAATGAAATGTTATTAATAAACTAATTAGGCACATTTGGGCAGTCTTGATACATTTTGAACAGAAATGTAATGGTTCAACAACTGTTGTTTTTTTCTTTGTATTATCTGTTACCAGATCTAATGTGTTATATTCTCCTACATTCCTTTCACATTTCCACAAACTTCAAAGTGTTTCCTTTCAAATGGTACCAAGAATTTGCATATCCTTGCTTCAGGACCTGAGCTACAGGCAGTTAGATTTGGGTATGCCAATACTTAAAAGGTTAAAATAGCCAGCAAGGAGGGAGAGAGTAAACCAATAAAACCAAACAGTCTGGGGGACGGCAGATGTAAAAATCCAGTCAGAAAAAAATGTGAAGCTAATCTGTCGTTGTCCACACTTTAGGGTTTAAATAAAGTAAACAGTCGTGACTCAAAGTGAAGTGAAAACTCCCAATGGGTCAGCGGCTATTTATTGTGCCAATTGAGAAGGTATCAATTTGAAATATGTCCGACTGCGATTTGTGACGGCTGATGCCTCTTATGTATCTGAATAAATAAATTATCAAATTAGATCTGTAGCAATGGGTGACTGTATTGACAGTGAAGGAGTAACCTAATATTAGATGGTTATACTTTTGTCATACTATGTATGATTTAGCCCCATTCATATAGTCAGTCAGAATATTGATTGGATGGCTAATCTGAGTTTGTGAGGAGTCCTTAATCTGCTGTTTTCATTATAGTATTTTTTTTCTAAAATGTTGATATTGCTCATCAATCAATTACTGTGGCAAATTAAGAGTAAAGTCATGGTCGTGCCAACAGTTTGCCTGTGAGGGTTCCTCAGATACTTTCACTTCAAAGACCACAGATCTGTGGTTACCTAAATGTCAAACTAATGAATGATGAAATTAGTGATCTGAAAGAAGATCTTTCTGAAATGCTATCAGCCATCTTTCCTCTTGTGGAACAAGCCAATGTTTCACTCTGCCAGTCAACGTAATCAGTTGTATAGCTGTGCCGTCTGTATGCCTTCAGCTGTTTGTCAAAAATATAAATGTCCTTTCAAATAGATCAGCTTTTACTCATACTGTACTGTACTGTACGTAGTGTGACCTGAGAGGAAGTCTCTGTTGTAAACAACAGAGGGCAGTGTGGTCTCATGTTTAAACATCTCAGCACCATGCACTGTGCTGCTTCCCCTGCAGCGCAGTGTTACTGCCACTGAGGTATACTAAGAACTGGAGACTGCCTCCAAGATGTCCGACTGTTGTTATTAAGGTAACCTACTCACGTTTGCATACGCCGGTTCATGGACCATTTATATTTGGGTTGCATCCGGTTTATACAGACCAAAGTCACATGCACACTAGCACTCAGTGCGCACAGGGAGCGGCGCGAGCAGCGATGATGTTATCACGTCATCCAAAAACATGGCAAAAACATGGCAGACATGTATGATTATAAAATCAGTCTTGGTGACAATTATTTTAATATTTCAATGGATGTTTTGTGCACAACGGTGATAACTAAAGTGTGTTATTAAGAATTTTCAAATCTGACTTCGCTATGTGGCCGTGTATGAAATTATCTTTCTGGGCAGCTCAACTGCAGTACTGAAGCAAAACTGAAGGAGCTGTCGAAACAGTGTTTTTTAGACCAGAACCCTGGTCCCACGGTTACTGCCCATACAATGAGATGGTTAAAAACAAGGTAAAGTAGTAAAACTAGAAATCTCTGTTTTCCAGCTGAATCCAACCATATGCTGCTTTTTGTCAACTTCCTTGGAAACTTTGAATTGGGTTAAATGCTGAAACTGTTCAATAATTGGGGAATATGGTAAGGTTAGCACAAATGTCAGAGTACAGTACATACTGTATATCAGCACAGGGCATTAGACGCAGGTATACTGTAGCATGACAAATTACAGGGCCAGCTATTTTCATTCCGATCTGCCCTTTAATGTGTTCAGTTTGACCGTGCGAATATAGAAGCTCTAACCAAGCAAATCTCTCTACAGGGTTCCAGTGTTCTCTGTGCTTTGCTATTGAAAACATCAAAATGTACCTTTGTAAGAAAAAGCCAGTCAAAGGCTGAGACTTTATTACTATACACAACAGCATCAGTCCCTTTGACTGTAATACAACCTTGTACACATAATGTACAGGTTCCATGTTTGGAAATGGCATGCTTCTACAGCATGCCATTAACATCAAAAATAGAGATTTGGTAAAAGAATCACTCAAAAAAACATCTCCTTTAAGTGGTATGTTGGTGGCTCTCAAACAAAGGCAAATGCATTCAAATTCTAAGTTCAAAGTATATGGCTTTTAGTGAACACTGAAGGTGAAAGCTACTTTTCCTTATTTATAAAACACTTACAGCAACTTTGCCGGGCAAAATAACAATGACACCTCTTATCTATGAAAGTAAGTGGCGAGTATGAATAAAACATTGAGCGATGTTAACAGCAATTCTTTGCTTTGGTTTTTACTTTAGTGGCTTTGTAGCTACCTCTCAGGACCTGGCTGGAATACAGTAACTGAGATCCAAGAGTCAGGAGAGCAGTTCAGTGGAGAGTGGCTGCTCTTTTGAAGACAAGTCTCCGCGGCCCATTGTAAAACACTTTGAAAGGAATAAGGGAAATATTGGACCATAACATCTTAGACCCTCGGTGGAAGCTCTCTCCAAATTCATCTGCTTATATATTTATTTAGCTATTTATTTAAAGGTAAAATGCAGCCATTTTCATCTCAATATCAAATCCTCTCTGGGTAACAATTAGGTACCTTACTGAAATAGTAAAAAATAAACAAAAATAGCTTCTTAGCAAAGAGTAACTTCTCAACCAAGAATTTTGCTAGGCCTGTCTGGGAGGGGTCTGAGTGGCAGAAATGTGTTATTGGCAGAGAGGTTTGGACCACTCTTTCTTATTGGTATGTTAACTAATCTACTGTTTATGTCACCAGGCAGGCAAAAATTCCATCCATCCCACAAAAACAGGCTGAAATGTCAGGTGGTCTTTTCAAACAGCTCTTACACTAAAAGGGCATTATCAAACATTTTACAATTTCACAGTATCATTCCAACCTCATAGTGTGGAAAGACATAAAATACAGCAAAATTCAATTTTGACTGCACTGGGCCTTTAATATAAATCAGACTCCCAAAGGCAAGTTGGAAGGCATGATTTGCACATCAATGCTCACGTTGAGTGGCTATGAAACAACACTCTCCTTCCTCTATGAAATTCTGTTGAGGCACATTATTGAATGCACTTTTGTTTCCGAACAGCCTTCTTCCACAGATGCAATGACAATGACTGATACATAGAGGATGTTGTTCCTACAGTGACGATTACAACCTATCCAAATCTAAATCTGTGGCTTAATGGCCACATTCTCGCAAAACTGAAAGCGTGAACCACCACATTTCATTTAACTAGGCAAGTTTGTTAAGAACAAATTCTTATTTACAACGACAGATTTTTACCTTGTCAGCTCAGGGATTCGATCCAGCAACCGGGTCCAACACTCTAACCACTAGGCTACCTGCTGCACCCATTTAACCATGGTAAGGTGACTGGGAACATGGACGAGCACAAACAGACCAGTAATTCAATCAAAGAGGCAAAAGTAAAACCAGCCATGTCGCAGTCACCGATGCCTCACTACCAGACAAACTTAACACATTCTACTCCCCCTTCGAGAAAAACAACACAGATCTGCTGTCTTGGGCCCCCTCTGCTCACAAGGACTGCAGGTTTCCGATCTCTTTAGCCTGCATGTGTAGGACTTTCAAGCGTGTTAACCCCGGACGGCATACCAAGACACGTCCTCACTGCGCGCACAGACTAGCTGGCTGGAGTATTTACTGACATATTCAACTGCTCCCTATCTCAGTCTTTTGTCCATCATTGTTCCTGTATCCAAGCAAGCTAAGGTAATTGAACTAAATGACTACTGGCCTGTAGCACTCACTTCTGTCATCATGAAGTGCTTTGAGAGGCTAGTCAAGGACCATGTCACCTCCACCTTCCCTGACACCATAGACCCACTACAGTTTGCCTACTGCCCCAACAGATCCACGTACGATGCAATCGCCATTGCACTCCACACCGCCCTATCCCCCAAGAGGGGGACTAGAGCTCTTTCAACACCATAGCGCCCTCCAAGCTTGTCACTAAGCTCAGGGTCCTAGGTCTGAACCACTCCCTGTGCAGCTGGGTACTTGACTTCCTGATGGGCTGACACCAGTACGTGAAGGTAGGCAACAACACCTCCACCTCACTGATCCTCAACACTGGGGCCCCACAAGGGTGTGTGCTCAGCCCCCATCCTGTACTCCCTGTTCACCCATGACTGTGTGGCTCTGCACGACTCCAACTCACTCATCAAGCTTGCTGATGACACAACAGTGGTAGGCCTGATTAACAACAACGAGACAGCGTAAAGGGAGGAGGTTAGAACCCTGGTAGAGTGGTGCCAGGGAAATGCCCTCTCCCTGAACGTCAAAAAGCAAAGGAGCTGATCGTGGACGACAGGAAACTGCAGAGGAGGGAGCACACCCCCATCCACATCGACGTGCCGCGGTGGAGAGGGTCAAAAGCTTCAAGATATTTGGCGTGCACATCACTGAGGACCTGAAATGGTCCCGCCACAACGACACCGTGGTGGAGAAAGTGCAACAGCGCCTCTACAACCTCAGACGGCTGAATAAATTCAGCATGGCCCCACAAACTTCTACAGATGCACCATTGGGAGCATTCTGTCGAGCTGCATCACACACACACACACACACACACACACACACACACACACACACACACACACACACACACACACACACACACACACACACACACACACACTCAGCCAATGGTGCTATCTCATGTATATAGAGACACTGGACCATTTATTTTATGCTGTATATGTATTCTTCAAATGGCACATTCTAATATATCTACTATTGTACATTGCATTTTGTTACACTGTTTATTTATACACTGGACTCTCAACATAGCTCACTGTAATATATCTACTGCTGTGAATACCATTCTAAGTATATCATTTTGGTGTATATAGATATATATATATATTGCATTTGGGTTGTCAACTGGATTCGTTCTGACATTTGTGATTTGTTTGTTGTTTTTGACTATTATCTGTGTACTTGTTTGACATTTTGGCTGCACCTACTATAACATCTGCTAAACTGTGTAAATGACCAATAAACTTGGATTTCATTTCATATTTGACTGGGTTTTAACAGACATATGATGTGTCCCAGAAGAGTGAAATTGCCTTTCCTCACCTTTTTTTCCTCCATGATAATAGATCTTAAGGAACGACAGATGAATTTGCAAAGACAGGTGAATATGTAACGGTGGAAATTGTCTTAGGAAGGAACGTCTTAGGAAGCAGTTAAAGATGATAGGGACACAGTAAAGGTGTTATGATATTGATATTAGGTAATGTCATGGAGTCAGGTTTAGGTACACAGGTAGGGGGGTTTAGGGGGCCAGGTTACCACTGATTCACAATGGGGTATATTTCATGGGGGGAACTTTGACACACCTCAGGATCCTGAATGCATCAGACTGTGATTGAGCTTTCAATAGGATTACAGCGTACACCACAGGTGATAGAAATTCCTACTTGCGCTCACAAATGATTGAACACAGGTCTAAAATAGTGTGAAACAGAGCCAGGATCCCAACTGAGAGAGAATTGCATTGAATAGAACCAGAACAACAATGGTTAACAGAAAGCTGAACAGTCTTCCAATGATATGTGTATACACTATCAAAACGGCAGAAAGGTGTGGAGGATCGATAAACTAGAATTAGAAACTGAAGATGACTGCTTCTGTGCTAAGCAACCGTTTTCATGGAGAATATGAATTCAGATGAAGGTGTCTTTCTCCATTTCCTTTTCTATGTGAATTCGCCAGACCATAATATTTGTGCCTAGCACGTTCCAACTATATCCTGGGCCTACTGTAAGTGTAGAGAGGGACAGAAAACATACAAAGCATGCAGACAGAGACACTCACAATGGCACTCAGTGGAGAAGATTGTTGTAGTAGAGGGTATTTGTGGAGTGTAGTGATTGAAATCTCTTGCCTGAGATGATTGCAAAAACCTACTCACACCACTCTTCTGTCCTTTGTGATCTCAGAAATAACAAGGTTCCGGGAAATGGTGTTAGGTTCATATTTAGTGTAAGGACACATGCTTTGGGAGACATTTTACTCTTCTAAACGCACAGGCTGTGCTCAAATTCAGCATAACATTACGCTGAAATTGAGTTTGGAATATTGCAGCTCCTCATTGCATCTTCTGTAACACTGCATGTTCACTGCATATTTATGCATTTTCTGCATAAATATGTTTGAGTCATCACACTGGACGTTTTTGTGGCTATTACCACATTTTTTTAGTACAATGTCACCCTCAATCTTTATTGATCAATTTAAAGTGTAATGTATAGGCAAGCCGTGGGAGGGTCCGTGGATGGCAACATATCGTGTCAGCTGTTTAGTGTCAAGTGTCATGCAGCCATCCAGCTGACCATGCTTTTTTTCCTTGGCTGAAAATGTTGGTTCCAAAGCCTAGGAGCTCTGGATTAGCCACTAGATCTGCAATTCAAATGCAATTATGTCCTATTCCCTTCTCTATGGCAACTCCTTCAGCCGATGCAACTTTTTCTTTTACTGGAATGCTTTGAAAAGTGGAGAGGAATGGTAATGTTTTTCCATCTATGGACCTTGTAATTTACACATTATAACCAGTCAGGGGCATCATGCACCCCAAACATCTGAGGGGCACAAAGTACGTGAGGATGGCTGGGTGCTGGTCTGCAGGGGGTCTAATCCCCCCCGTCCCGTCCCCGTCCATAAATTGGAGAATTTTGCATTTGTCAAACACCTGAAACAGCATTTTCCTGTAATCTGGAGCCATAATCAGTATGCCAAAAAAGTTAATTATTCTGCATATTTAAGAATACCTCTTGAGCTGTCTGTATCCTCCTGACTGGTGGTTCTTCTCTTAAAATGAACTTAAAAAGCTTCTTTGCATCCCTGCTAAAAATCTGGGTAAAGGATTGAAAGGAATGTGAGTATTCAGTACATTTCGTTATAGCTTGCTTTTTTAAAAGTCTGCAAATGTTTGCCAGCAGGCATGCCAGCTAAAATACAGGTAACTGCCAAGATAATGGAAAAACTTGAGTAAAAAGGGTATACACTTTATTTAAAGAAGGTGCTTCCACACAGATGTGGTTCCTGAGTTGATTTAACAATTAACATCCCATCATGCTTAGGGTCATGCATAGAAATTCTTGGCAGGCCATTATTTTGGCTACCATGGCTATGGCAAAATAATAGGATGACGATGCCCCCATTCAGTGGTCACTGAATGGTTTGATGAGCAAAACGATGTAAGTCATATGCCATGGCAGTCTCAGTCACCAAATCTCAACCCAAGTGAACACTAGTGGGAGAATCTGGAGCGGCACCTGAGACCATCAACAAAACACCAAATTATAACATTTACTGTGGAAGAATGGTGTCGCATCTCTCCAATAGAGTTCCAGACACTTGTAGAATCTACGTCGAGGTGCATTGAAGCTGTTCTGGCTCGCGGTGGCCCTACACCATATTAAGACACTTTATGTTAGCGTTTCTTTTATTTTGGAAGTTGCCTGTAGTTAGACAAGGTAGTTACTCTAACTTTATTGACAGCCTGAAAATGTTTCTTGGTAGAAAGTTATGAGGTTGAGAGATTGGGAACTTATCTGGACTAGCAAAAGACAACTTCATAAAATTGCTAGGTAGCTAGTGCTATTACAGATAATTATTATTGTTTTGATACTTTTTTTAATAGGACAAATCTGAGGGGGCATGACACCTCTGTAACCTACATATTACCTCAATTACCTCGAATAACCGTGGCCCCCATGACTCTGTACCGGTACCCTCTGTATATAGCCTCGCTATTGTTATTTTACTGCTGCTCTTTAATTATGTGTAAGTTTATCTATTTTTTACTTAAACTTATTTCTCTTAACTGCATTGTTGGTTAAATACATCTCAGTATCCCCATGTTACCCCACGTTACGTACAATAACCACTCTTCTTCCCTCCAGCCCTCCTACTGACACAACGACATTAGAAAGCATGATGTGCTCTTTCCTGGCTGTGTTGACCCCAACAGCCCACCACTTATCTCTGTATGTATATCGATCCCAGAACACCTTTCTTTCCCAGCAACTGTCCACCACAACAGCATTCTATAATAACCCCTTCAATCTCTGTCAAAACACTTCAGGACTTAACCATGCTGAGTTGGGACTACTGCCAGGATGTGAACCAGTAACCGTGAAGCAAGGCGAGGCAGGCTGGGATCATAGAGCGAGTTCCTAGTCGACCTGTGGCTATCGATCGAGGGTTCATCAGGGCCTCTGGAGACCATTGATCTGTCCCGGGTCTCCTCCCATTGATCATCGCCACAATAGGTGCCAGTGACAGGGTCCTGGGCCCAGCATCACTTTATTAGGCACATCTATGGATAGGATAGTTATGATGGATAGGATAAAGACCCGTACTGCAGCCAGCTATCATCCTATCACTGCTAACTAACTTTGCTGTCAACCCCATGATGGGAGAAAGGAGATCATCTGAGCGTAGTAGTTAAATGGAGATACAGAAGACTTTCGACCATGATAGCCAATTATATTTGGAAGGGAAGAGGAGGTTGTGTTGCATCCAACCACTCTCTGCAACAACACTCAGCTTTGGCTGGATGAGTCATTACAATCTCTATAGAATCTCAGTTAGATGTCGTCATACTATCTCACACAACCATTGTCCATCCCATAGACAGGTGTGTCTATTTATGGAGACATCACAAATGACTGTGGGCAGAAATCGATTATATTACAATCCCCTCCCATCCACCTAGAAAGTAGGCTAGATTAATACAGTAATAGACTTCTCCACCAGAGGCCTTTTTCTAATTCCCTTTAGAACGTCTCTTTATTGAACTTGTGGTCAGGTTTTACAATGCCATTTAGTATAAGATTAAATGTAGTAAATACTGGTGTGTCCTTTGTTTCCAGGAGCTATGCGAATGCTTCAGAGCTATCATAAATTGAAGATACATTTCAGGGCCAGATCAAGCCTTTTTCGGGCCCTAAGCGAGATTTGGTTGGAGGTCCCCCACCTCGCGCAAAACATTTTAGAGGCCTTTTTCTTGACGGTAGAGAGAAACATTACGTTCAAAGAATTTATTTTCTGCCATTCTACACATTTTGCCATGGGGCGGAGAGAAAATTTGGAAATGTTATTACAAATTTAATGCAATTCTAATCATTTTCCATGGGGCAGTGCAAAAAAGGCAGTTATATAGCTAAGTCCCTCCACTTCTACTCATTTTGCAACGAGGTGGAGAGACATTTTTGCAGTTTTAAACTCCCACAAGAGAAGAAAATGCACTTTTATTTGACAAAAAAGCCAATGCCCATAGCTTAGCCGTGATGTTGCACAACGATTTAAGTCAATAAGTCATTGTTTAAAAGTCAAAGTATGATATACACTGAGTATACAAAACATTAAGAACACCTGCTCTTTCCATGACATAGACTGACCAGGTGAATCCAGGTGATCCCTTATTGATGTCACTTGTTAAAACGACTTCAATTGGTGTAGACGAACGGGAGGAGACCGCTTAAATAAGGAATTTTAAGCCTTGAGACAATTGAGACATGGGGGGTCAGATATTTTCAGTGCCACTGCCGTGTGTTTTTCCTATGATGTGACATGCTAATAATCAGTGCTGTAACATACTTAACAAAATACTTTAAAGTAGTACTTAAGTCGTTTTTGGGGGAATCTGTACTTTACTTTACTATTTATATTTGACTATATTTGACTTCACTACATTCCTTAAGAAAGTACTGTACTTTTTACTCTATACATTTTCCTTGACACCCAAAAGTACGTGTTACATTTTGAATGCTTAGCAGGACAGGAACATATTCAAATTCACACACTTATCAACCTAACATCCCTGGTCATCCCAACTGACTCTGATCTTGCAGACTCAGTAAACACACATGCTTTGTTTGTAAATTATGTCTGAGTGTAAGAAAATTGTGCCGTCTGGTTTGCTTAATATAAGGAATTTGAAATGATTTATACTTTTACTTTTGATACTTAAGTATATTTTAAACCAAATACTTTTAGACTTTTACTCAAGTAGAATTTTACTAGGTGACTTTTACTTGAGTCATTTTCTATTAAGGTATCTTTTACTTTTACTCAAGTATGACAGTTGGGTACTTATTCCACCTCTACTAATAGTTTTCAGTGTTTCTTTTCAGGACTGGGTTTTATTAGAACGTTACCACCAATCAGAAACGCCTGCAAAGTTCCTCCTCTTCACGAGACGTGAATGAGCTGAGCCAAATAGCTTTTCACTGTAGCCTACACTTGGCCGCCTGGGCCATGGAGCAAATTAAAATAGGGGTTGCAAACATGTTTTTGCACCTCCTCTTTTTTACCAGCAAATGATTGCATTTTGGAACCCAGTTCCCCCCGTTGCCCCAAGATGAATGGTTTTGACCACGCTCCACCTCTTGATTGTTGCTGCTTGAAATCAAAAGTGTCTGTCCTATAATGAAATGGTACCCCAGAAAAAAAATTCCACAATGGTTCTAACAGGTAGGGGGAAGTGAAATGATAGGCTACAAATCAAATCAAATCAAATCAAATCAAATTTTATTTGTCACATACAGATGGTTAGCATGTGACTTTGCACATGATTCACGATGCAAATGATCTGTTACAACACCCTGACTGCATCGGACACGAAATGAAACACCAATACAAATGTAACAACAGCACAAAATGAATCATATCTTTCCCGTGCTGTTTATTTTGTGCTGTTACATTTCTATTGGTGTTTCTTATCGTGTCCGATGCGGTCAGGGTGTTGTAACATATAATTTGTGGCTTGTTATTACTGTGGTGCAGCTGAATAACCTGCCAGCAGCCTACCAAAGGCTGTACCATGTCTATTACAATGTATTCTATTTCTATGGTGCAATCACGGATGCAATTTATGGAAGATAACAATAGATGGCAAAGTCAAAGATACTGGTTATGACAAAGCCAGATGGCTAATCTTTGAATACGGTGTAGCAACAACAGATAACATTAGCTAGCTAGATAAGGTTAGCATGCTAGCGGGATACACTGACAGCTGTTAGTGCCCTCTTGCCAAGTTAACAAACAGATTACCGACCATTTCGAATCCCACCGTACCTTCTCCGCTATGCAATCTGGTTTCAGGGCTGGTCATGGGTCGACAGCCTTGGTTTCTCAAATGATTGCCTCGCCAGGTTTACCAACTACTTCTCAGACAGAGTTCAGTGTGTCAAATCGGAGGGCCTGTTGTCCAGACCTCTGACAGTCTCTATGGGGGTGCCACAAGGTTCAAACCTCTGGCCGACTCTCTTCTCTGTATACATCAATGATGTTGCTCTTGCTGCTGGTGATTCTCTGATACACCTCTACGCAGATGACACCATTCTGTATACTTCTGGCCCCTCTTTGGACACTGTGTTAACTAACCTCCAGACAAGCTTCAATGCCATACAACTCTCCTTCCGTGGCCTCCAACTGCTCTTAAATGCTAGTAAAACTAAATGCATGCTATTCAACCGATCACTGCCCGCACCTGCTCGCCCGTCCAGCATCACTACTCTGGACGGCTCTGACTTAGAACACAACTACAACTACAAATACCTAGGTGTCTGGTTAGACTGTAAACTCTGTAAACTCTAGACTGTAAAGCATCTCCAATCCAAAATTGAATCTAGAATCAGCTTCCTATATTGCAACAAAGCATCCTTCACTCATGCTGCCAAACATACCCTCGTAAAACTGATCATTCTACCGATCCTCGACTTCGGCGATGTCATCTATAAAATAGCCTCCAACAGTCTACTCAACAAACTGGATGCAGTCTATCACAGTGCCATCCGTTTTGTCACCAAAGCCCCATACACTACCCTCCATTGCGACCTGTACGCTCTCGTTGGTTGGCCCTCGCTTCATACTCGTCGCCAAACCCACTGGCTACAGGTTATCTACAAGTCTCTGCTAAGTAAAGCCCTGCCTTATCTCAGCTCACTGGTCACCATAGCAGCACCCACTCGTAGCACGCACTCCAGCAGGTATATCTCACTGGTCACCCCCAAAGCCAATACCTCCTTTGGTCATCTTTCCTTCCAGTTCTCTGCTGCCAATGACTGAACTGCAAAAATCTCTGAAGTTGGAGACTCATATCTCCCTCACTAGCTTTAAGTGTCACCTGTCAGAGCAGCTCACAGATCACTGCACCTGTACATAGCCCATCTGTAAACAGCCCATCTATCTACCTATCTCATACAGTATTTATTTATTTATCTTGCTCCTTTGCACCCCAGTATCTCTACTTGCACATTCATCTTCTGCACATCTACCTTTCCAGTGTTTAATTGCTATATTGTAATTACTTCGCCACCATGGCCTATTTATTGCCTTAACTCCCTTATCTTACCTCATTTGCCCTCATTTTTAGTTTTTAGTTTTCTTTTGTTCTACTGTATTATTGACTATGTTTTGTTTATTCCATGTGTAACTCTGTGTTGCTGTATGTGTCAAATTGCTACGCTTTATCTTGGCCAGGTCGCAGTTGCAAATGAGAACTTGTTCTCAACTAGCCTACCTGGTTAAATAAAGGTGAAATAATATATATTTTTTTTGTTGTTATTTCTCCACTGTACGTGGAAATCACCACAACGTTCCAACCCACACTTCGTGAATATGTATCAGCAGTCTGCGTTATTTTTCGAAGTTGGAACCAAAATTTGAATTTTCACTATAAGACAGAAGTATAGCAAAATTGGGGTGGGGGCCCCTTAGCGGCTGGGGGCCCTATGCTACCACTTATGTTGCTTATGCCTGGAGCTGGCCCTGCTACTTTTATGAAGCAATCTTACTTTATTCATAGCGGATAACTGTAGAGATCCATTAACTTGTCACGCTATTTGTCTTCCTTATAACCTGGCCCTGTGTCCCATACAAAGTACCTCTGCTCTCACTCAACCCCACCCCTCTCTCCATCTCCACATCCTGCCCGCCCTCCTCCCTCTCACCCACATACAGTAATTGGAAATACATTGCAACTACCTTACTGGGCCAGCTCAGATAACTGCAACATTTTACAATCTAATTCACAGTACTGTGTGTGTGTGTGTGTGTGTGTGTGTGTGTGTGTGTGTGTGTGTGTGTGTGTGTGTGTGTGTGTGTGTGTGTGTGTGTGTGTGTGTGTGTGTGTGTGTGTGTGTGTGTGTGTGTGTGTGTGTGTGTGTGTGTAAGAGAAAGAGTGTATGAAATGGTTCAAATCAATGTATTGTTTGTCAAAGTTCAACATTTTAATAAAATCTTGGGCAACTTCTAGGAAGTCATTTCCAGCACAGCTGTCAGTGCCTCTAATCCTCCCAAACCCCACATGAAACCCATCCACCATGTCTATGATCACATCTGCTTGGATGAGACATGTTGTGTTCCATGCTGTTGGTGGTCAGTAATGCCTTATAAAACCATTACTACACTCCTCATATATCCTCAGTGATCCATTGACAACTATTCTCCAATATTTCAGAGTGCTGACATCCCTTTAATACAACCCCTAACCAGTCAGGTCATAAAATATACAGTATGTGAATTATTACATCTGAATGTATGCCAAGAGCTAGCCCGGGGAAGCATGTTTTATGAATGCTGGGTTTCGTGTATTTGATGAACTGGTGGGTCACTGTTTGATCTTGGCAAAGACTGGGCCCAATCATTTTTTTCAGAGCATTTTGACAGTGCCCTAGAGGGCTTCCATCTGTTTAAGATCCATATAGGTTTGACTCTGCGTTATTATTGACAGTTGAATGAAGCATGGATTTCCCCTCATCCTGGTCATGGACTCTGGTCCAAAGTGAGGAGGTATAGTTTAGACTATGAAGTAATTTTATCCCGAGAGGTCAAGGTGGAAAAATGTATCCAAACACAAGCAAAAGCAAAAAACAAATGCTGGTAAAAGATTTCATGCCATGTACAGTGCCTTTAAACAGTATTCATACCTATTAACTTTTTACACATTTTGTTGTGTTACAGCCTGAATTTAAAATGTAGATTTATTTTGTATCTGGCCTACACACAATATCCCATAATGCCCAAATGGAATTATGTTTGTAAACGTTTGAACAAAATAATAAAGTATTCAACTCCTTTGTTTTGGCAAACCTAAATAAGTTCAAGAGTAAAAATGTGATTAACAATTTGCATAATAAGTTACATGGACTCAGTTTGTGTTTAAATTACATTACAACAAAATAATGCAACTGTAGTATATGTACTGTGCCAATTTGTCTGGAGGGTCAGAATGATGGTAGAATAAAATGAAGAAAGACCATGTTTCTTATGATCTTTCACTTGCACTGTGGGGACTGTGTCACACCTCACCTCTTGCCCTGGTAGACAGAGTCAGTGTAACGGTAAGACATGTTCTGGTTATGGTGAGGTCAGAGCCTCTCAGGAAGAAGAAATTGTGTTTTTGTTGTTTGCTTCTGTTCTCTTTTGATCTGTTTCTGCATGGTTTCCATTTTCCGCACAACTCTGTTTTCTGATCTGGTCCTGCTTTCTATTTCTTCCTTAGGAGATTATATAAAATGAAAACACTCGACACTCTTCAGTTTCCGGCAAGATGCTTTCGATGAGAAAGACCTGAGATGCAGAGAGAATCATTTGTTAGGAGATTGTTGTTCGGATTTGAACTGATGCCCCTCATTTAACATTTCCGTTGACTGACTCCTGTCCCATTTTGTTTTTGGAGCACATGGAATGAGGTTGTTGACCAAAACAGTCGACTTCCATATCGATAGCTTATTTTTTTTGTTTTAGTTATGCACTGTAACTAATTTCATATCTCTCTCGAAATCCAACTATTTTGCAACGTCTGACAAAGCTATCTATGCATTCAAATATTTTGGTTACACTCTCAAACCAATTTACACTTTAATGCGAGGAGTGTGCTGACTGTTAAACCAGGTGTTCCTCCTACTATAACCCTTGTCCCCAAGGGAGCCACTTCATTTTGCTAAAAGGAGCCTCATTGCCACCCATTCAGAGACAATGCTTTTCCACTTTCATCAACCATTTAGCCACCAAGTGACTTTTGTATTGAGTTCTCATTGAGTTCTCCAACGTGTGTTATGATGCCCGGAGGGACACTTACCAATCATGTCTGCCAGTTTGAAGAGGGGGCCAGGAGCGATACAGGGAACTCTGGAGTGAGATTATCATCCCTGCTACTCATGTCGATATGTCCAGCTTTAGGCAATCCTATTACCCAACTACCTTAGCTACCTAACTTCAGAGGTTTTATCTCCACACGCAGCCGTTCCAGAGAGCCATGCATTGGCTTTATTCGGGAACACTGGCCAACCAGCCTGCTGATAAAACTTCCCACTGTTTGCATGGTTCCCTATACTTACCTGTAATAGATGAGAGGAGAAAATAGCTACCTATGCAGTATACTTTATGTGGCTGAGCCCCAGGAGCTGTTGCCCATCACACAATAAGGTGTGATTATGGAGAGTTTGTGTGAATAAGGTGTGTGTGTGTGTGTGTGTGTGTGTGTGTGTGTGTGTGTGTGTGTGTGCGTGTTTATACATTCTTGTGTATGTGCACACTCCTGTGTGTTTGTGTGTGCAAGCAACTCAGTGAACTAAAGACCTCTGGTCCCAATGGTCACTCCGGATTTCCTGGTTGTAGTGCTAAAAGGCTGTGGCGTCTCCATAAGTGTTTGGGCCACATTTATCTGACATGGCTTCAGTCCACAACTTCCATTAGAAGGGAGTTGATGCTGCATGAAATGCCTCCATACTGAGCAATGGTCTGTATCCCTGTAATGTAGACTCACCAGCTGGACAGGGCATATTGCAGGAAAAAAATGCTCAAGGATATTCTGGCAGAAAATAGAGAATGTTCTGCTAGAACAAAGGTGCCAGACTTCTGAAAACAATTTGTTTACCGTATTAACTGTGCAGTTAGGAACAATGTTTTAATATGAACCATTTTTGAAAGTATACTATCTGTGACAAGCAGGTATCATTCTGCAATAACCAATATCCTTCTTATCAGCCTCTGTCTACTACAGCAACTTTTCAGTATATTATATTAATATTAATTAATTAATTTATATCCTCCAGACTGATGAGGGAACACAGTGACCTCTAGGGGGTAGCAGAGGTCTATGCAGATGGAGAAAGATAACTCCCAGACAGCCAATAGCAGCTGTACTGCACCACACTGAGGTCAGTGAGAAACGTTCCAAGACCACATACAGCACCAACACACTGGGGGAACGAGCTGTGGGAGGAGAGGGAATTTGATGCAGTCAAACACAGACTCAGCTGTGTGTACAATGAAGGGTCTCTCTCTCTCTCTCTTTCACACCCCTCCTAATCACCATGAAATTAAGTTGTTCAGAAAGTAGCTCCTCTGAAATGTCCTCATTGAATTGGTAGATATGATATTCAAATTTAGTGGCTTTACTTTTTTGGGTGGCTGTTTGAGGATATGCTAAATTATGCAGGGTGTAGTGAAAGGTGTATCATCTCAATAGTGTCCCTTTAAAAATAGTCCACTTCCAGCTGGGCAGAAATCATAAAAAAATGACTCTTCACTCAAGAGCTGACTTCGAGGGACACTACGGACAATAGTGTGTATACCATTAGCACTAAGAACATACAGTGCCATCAGAAAGTGTTCAGACCCCATGACTTTTTCCACATTTGTTAGGTTACAGCCTTGTTCTTAAATGTATAAAAGTAAAAAAAAATCATCATCGAGCTAAACCCGCTACCCCGTAATGACAAAGCAAAAACACGTTTTTCATTTTTTTTTTGCTAATTTATTAAACATTTTATTTATTTATTTATTTACCTTTATTTAACTAGGCAAGTCAGTTAAGAACAAATTCTTATTTTCAATGACGGCCTAGGAACAGTGGGTTAACTGCCTGTTCAGGGGCAGAACGACAGATTTGTACCTTGTCAGCTCGGGGGTTTGAACTTGCAACCTTCCGGTTACTAGTCCAACGCTCTAACCACTAGGCATAAAAAACATAAAAAACTGTTATCACATTTTCTTAAGGCTAGGCGTCCTGCTAGCGGGACAACTTCCGGTGAGACTGGAGGGCGCGCAATTCAAATAAATAATCAGACAAATGATGGATAATAAACATGTAGGTACATACAAGTGTCTTATATCGGTTGAAAGCTTAAATTCTTGTTAATCTAACTGCACTATCTGATTTACAGTAGCCATTACAGTGAAAGCATGCCATGCAATTGTTTGAGGACGGTGCCCCACATCAAAATATTTTTCCAACGGCACAGGTTTCATAAATTCACAAATAGTGATGAAATATTAACTTACTTTTTGAAAGTCTTCCTCTGTAAAGTCTTTTTGAAAGTCTTTCCGCTATAACATGTAGTGTCGTTTGTTAGATAAAATCCTTCTTTATATCCCAATAAGTCCCAATAGTTGGCGCCATCGATTTGAGTAATCCACTCTTTCAACATGCAGAGAAAGGAATCCGAAAATCTACCGCTAAACTTTGTTAAATCAAATCAAAGTACGTTTCTATTGACTCCTCAGATACCCTAAAAGGTAATCAAACTATAATATTTCATACAGAAATAAGTATTAGCAGGTGCGTTTTGGCTTTATCACGCACCCGAACACGAATTTCCAAGAGTGTGTCCCTGAACTAAAACTCATATTTTTTACTTGTTTTGGAAGTTACAAGCCTGAAACCTTGCACATAGACTGCTGACACCCTGTGGAAGCCATAGGAATTGCATCCTGGGAGCTGGAATTCATTATTTCCATATAGTTTCCTTTGTAAGAGCATGGACTCTCAAAATGGACTCTCAAAAACAATAAAAAATAAAAAAAATAACCCTATCTATTGTGTTATAGTCTCCTACATTATTGTAACATTTATACAAACTTCAAAGTGTTTTCTTTCCAATGGTACCAATTATATGCATATCCTGGCTTCAGGGCCTAAGCAACTGGCAGTTTTCTTTGGTTACGTCAGTCAGGCGGAAATTAAGAAAAAGGACCCTATCCCTAACAAGTCTGTACTTTGTTGAAGCACCTTTGGCAGCGACTCGAGTCATCTTGGGTTTGACACAACAAGCTTGGAACACCTGTATTTGGGGAGTTTCCCCCATTATTCTCTGCAGATCATCTCAAGCTCGGGTGATTATCTGAGATGAATGAGGAGCATTTCTGCACAGCTATTTTCAGGTCTCTCCAGAGATGTTTGATCGGGATGGTGCCAGGTTCCCTCCAGACATGATACTTGGCATTCAGGTCAAAGAGTCCAAGCGGGCTGTCATGTGCCTTTTACTGTGGTGTGTCTTCCGTCTAGTCACTCTAACATAAAGGCCTGATTGGTGGAGTGCTGTGGAGATGGTTGTCCTGGAAGATTCTCCTATCTCCACAGAGGAACTCTAGAGCTTTGTCAGAGTGACCATCGGGTTCTTGGTCACCTCCCTGACCAAGACCCTTCTCCCCCGATTGCTCAGTTTGGCCAGCTCTAGGAAGAGTCTTGGTGGTTCCAAACTTCTTCCATTTAAGAATGATGGAGGTCACTGTGTTCTTGGGGACCTTCAATGCTGCAGAATTTGTTTTGTACTCTTACCCATATCTGTGCCTTGACACAATCCTGTCTCGGAACTCTACGGACAAATCCTTCAACCTCATGGCATGGTTTTTGCTCTGACATACATTGTCAACTGTGTGACCCTATATAGACAGTTGTGTGCCTTTCCAAATCATGTCCAATCAATTGATTTGTTAAATTTGATCCAGTTTAGAATAAGGCTGTAACGTAACAAAATGTGGAAAAAGTCAAGGGGTCGGAATACTTTCTGGAGGCACCGTAGTCACTTTGTTTAATCTTTTCACTCCCTTCTGGGCTGTGATGTGTTGTTTCTGGGTTACCATTCGTGTTGGTTTTGCTGCAAAGTGAAGGGTGAAGATATTGTCACTAAACAAACCGAGAGAGAACTCATTGCACAGTGTGTGCGTATAATGAAACTACACATGCTTAACACACCCTAGGTCACATTACCAGGACTTATTATCATATTGCTGTACAATTATCACTTTTTTGGTTTAGAAATCTTAGCTGACAATGAGATGTAATTATAATTTACCGGGACTTTAGGGAGGAAACAATGGAAATCAAAATAGAGAAAGTGTTGACAATATGATAACCGTTTTTTGATTAATGCCAAAACAATGAGCAATGGCTTCGTGGGAAAAATTCATGTGGGGAATCAATCAATTAATAATCCAATTAATAATCCAGGTAAAATGAACAATACCTACGCCAACATCCTGGCTTGCTAAATCCCACACTCCATTCTTCAGGAGGGTCACACATTATGATATTTTACCCAGCTTTACTGACTCACTTCATACATCTAAAGTATGTTCACTGATCGTTAACTTGGTATCACTGAAATGTTTTGAATGTCTGCCACATTTCCTTTATTAATCACACAAATGTTTGCAAGGCAGCTCTTGCTTATGCAAAGAAGAAAAAAGGAGAATAATCAACACATTTTCCAAAACATAATATTGTGTTCCAAATCTTCCAAATTTCCAGTATCACTGTATCCAAGCAATTAGTGAAATTGCCATGTAAACACAACAGTACTTACTTATTTATGCTCTTCAAAGACATTACCATGGCAGTAGACATTTTATGCTGTCATTAAAGTTCAGAATTAACGGCAGGCAACATTAGCACAAACAGACCATGGATGCTTTTAGTGTTGGCGAATAACACTAGTATTTTTTTACGCTGAACCAAAGCACAGTTTACCGCTTTTATCTTGTAATAAAAAAAAGTATCCTTTATTTAACTAGGCAAGTCAGTTAAGAACAAATTCTTATTTACAGTGATACAAAACCTACAACCTATCTCCTCTCACTTGCAGCTGTAACATTAACATGAATGTAAACTAACAATTATGAACATGCCTCAGACATTTTGCCCACTGACATTTCCCAAGCTCAGTGCAAAAAAAAAGTATTATTATGTATCATATCAGCACCTATACCAGAGTCCTTATGCATGACTAGGCGGTAGCGGCATTCGTATTTCTGCCTGCGCTTTCTGCTGAGAGTTTGGGAATGAACCAGGGTTGCTGGAGAGACCGCCTCTGTTCCTGTAGCAGAGCAATCAATGGCTAGGATATAGAAAATTGATTCCTTTATAGAATGGAGGGCGGAGGCTGGGTCAGGAAATAAAAAAGGAATCCAAGCTATGTACCAGTTCAGTGAAAAGAGAAAACTAATGAGTTGCAACTCATATCTGGTCTGACTTACAGAAGGGAAGCACCGGTGCCCTCTCTCTCTCATACCCACCCCACGTCTATTCTTACTGCTGAGCGGAATGCTTTCCTGTTCCTGTGCCAGCGGAATTATGTGCAAGACCAAGGTGATAATGCGGACTTCACATACCCTACAACGCTTCCATTATGCTGCGGGTTCAAAAAAGTTCATCCCGTCATAATGCAACCCCAAATTGTGGGCAAAAGCATAACGGAAGTGAGTGGAATCAATTACAGGCAGCACGAAACACATCAAAAGAGAAGAGGGAATCTTGATTTAAAAAAGTCGTGTAGGATGACAACCCTCATTCTTTGGACTCAACCTGCGGGATGTTTATACATTAACTTCACACGTTTTTCTTTATTTCTTAAAGCTTATATTTTAGGCAGGTACTTTTATTCTACAGTACGAGGTATGGGTCCTCATACACACAAAACACAGTCTGGGAAAGACCCATTGATTTGTCCAGATGGGACAAGACCTCTTAAAGAAATGACTAAATACTCCCCTGGAAGTGCTTCTTACAACTGTCATCTACTGTAGCCCTGTGTCCAACACAATAACCAGCTCTGTCCTGGGGGTAGGGATGAGAGAGAATGCGCTTCAGTATGCCCCATGATTGTGGCAGTGGGCTATTAGTTATAATCAGAAGAGGAGACATGTTGTAAAACACACAGTTGAAAAGGCCTGTTCCCTTATCCTTGAAGCTATCACTAAAGGTTTGATCTTTAATCCTCTCTTCCATCAATGCCTTTACCCATAGTGTTTTGTTCTGTCATACAGGAAGTTAAGGCATTGCCAATCGGGTACAAGAGTAGTCATCCTCGGACCACAACCCCTTATATGGCTTGCAAGCTGCTAGAGTTGTTAGGTGTGCCCTTACACACAGAATGTCATTACTGTAAGGCATCTCCACAGAAACGTTAAGATAAGTTGTCCTGCTTGTCTTTGAGGGTGGTAAGAAGTGCTCTCTGGACCTTGTCTTTCAATGGACATCCCAAACCACCCCCATCTTTCCACATGAGGAAGTGGAGAGGAGAGGGATGACAGGGGCTGTTGATTAATAGCAGACAGGGGAATATTGGCAAAAGGCTCCGGGGACAGTGGCTCTGTCACCGTCCCTTTACCCTGTGCACTGTCTCTGCTAGCTGGTAGGACGAGATGTGAAGTGACAGCTCAGTGGCATCTAGAGTCGGCTGTTAATATAATCCATGGCCAGCTCTGTCACATCAGTCAGCGGCTTCCCGGTATTGTCTGGGAGATAAGATAGTCATTGAAAGAATAAGGAGAAAAACAGATATTACTTAATGTCCGTAGAATTAGAAATAGCTTTGTTGGTAAATTGTGATTACAAAAGAAGTTGTGATACATGCCAATCATTAGATAAAGTGAAAATGGACTAAAGTGGGACGCAAATTCAATCTACAGGATGCTATGATTAGTATGGCTATAAAAATCACCGCAAATCATCTCAGAAAATATCTCCACTATCCCCTCCAATTTTTCTACTTCAATGTATTACCAGCCATAACTTTGGTACAAGAACAGAATAGCAAATGCATGTAGTAACTGATCAATCCAGTCACAGATCATGTTTTGATGTAGTGCATGTTTACATGTACAGGAATACTATGTTTTCTACTAGCTGTACATTTCTAAGTCTCATATTCACAGTTATTGAAAAAGCAGATGGTGACTTGATTATAAACAGAGAATATAGCTGTTGTTATCCTATCAGCTGGATAGGTGTCACGACTTCCGCCGAAGTTGGTCCCTCTCCTTGTTCGGGCGGCATTCGGCGGTCGGCGTGGCCGGCCTTCTAGCCCTCGCCGATCCACCTTTCATTTTCCATTTGTTTTGTCTTATCTTCCCACACACCTGGTTCCAATTCCATAATTACATGTTGTGTATTTAACCCTCTGTTTCCCCCATGTCCTTGTCCGGAATTGTTGATTGTAAGAGTTTGTACAAATTTTGTCTGGCGTGCGAAGGGTTTTTGTCCCATTGTATAGATTTATTGTTTTTGTTCACAGTGATTTTATTATTAAACTGCGCCGTTGTAACACAGTCTTTGCTCTCCTGCGCCTGACTTCTCTGCTGCCAGTACGCACTCATTACAATAGGCTAGATTTATCAAAAAGCAATCATTAGTATTAATAGTCACTGAGATGGAGGTAATCAATGCTTTTTAACTTCATAATTTTTTTGCCAGTAGGGTATTCTGTGTTCAGCATTTTGTTAAGGTTAGCAAAACCATTGTCATAATTGAAATGGGATATTGTTAAATGGAGCGTGCCGAAAACAATCAAATAGATTTTTTTGCCTTATATAACATAAGAACAAGGTTACTCCTATCCATGGTGTTTTGTGGTTCAAATCCTCTTCTTTATGAATGCTCAAGGCCATGAGCTGTGGAAAAGGTCTCCTATTGTTATACAAGGTCTTCGAACAATCATACACAAAACTCTTAAGAATAGGCCTATATTACAGCAGACCATACTTATATTTTCTGAAGGCCATGTAAGTTTCAGCCCCCCATGGAAAGTGATGTGCGATTAACTTTATGCTGTACCAATATGTGCCAGTCAAAATCTACAATGTCAAATGGTCAAAATGGTAGATTACAAAGAAAATTAAAAAGCATACACGTTTTCCCTGTTCAAATTCAGATTGCCGTTTAATATGGTTAAGTGGACGACTCCTGCCACCTCATGTTCTATTTGACATTTAGGGAGTACTTACAAAGCAAAGTCTCACAGCACCACTGATTCAAGAATGATTTCCTTTCCTCCATGTTACCATGGAGACTTGAGATGCAAGTTTCAAGTCATGTGCACAAGTACAATGACATGCCTTTCTTGCTTGCTCTTTCCCAACAATGCAGTAATCAATATTAATAGTACAATAACATAAATAAAAATATCAAGTAGAACAAAAAACACATTAGAATTAGAAATAAGAAGAACCGAGGACGTAAGTAAGCTACATACAGGGTCCGTGCCATTACCATATTTACAATGTGCAGGTATACTGGAGAGGTAGGGTTTGATATGCATAACGGTAAGGTGACTAGGCATCAGGATGTAAATGAAATAGAAGGCTCAGTGCAGATAGTCCATGTAGCCATTTTGTTGTCTATTTACCAGTCTTATGACTCTGGGATAGAAGCTGTTCAGGAGCCTGTTTCTGTCAGACATGTTGCTCCGGTTCCACTTGCCATGCAGAAGCAGAGAAAACAGTCAATGGCTTGGGTGGCTGGGAACTTGAACTTGAATTTTTCTGCAGAATGTTTTCCATTCAATTAAAATTCAGAAAGAAAAACATCTGATCACTGTAACATGCCTCCTCTTTTGCATGTTCGATGCTAATTGAGGGGCCAATTGACTTTCGTGTTACAAAACCTCAAGCTGCCAATTGTGTTTACAAGTGAGAATCCTTGCAGCTGTTCAGTTGCTAGTGGGGTACTGATTCTGCACAGTGGAAGTTCAATAACTCTGGCAACACAGAACGAGCACACATCTCATGAGGCATTTATAAGTTATATTCTTCAAGAATCAAAAGGGTATATGTCATTAATTTATAAGTTAAAAAACTTTGTAGCAACTAAGGATTCTAGCTTTAATAGAGTCCCTGAGATGGTGGTGAGATACGTTCCTTTTGCTTGAAATGTGTTTTTATTCAGGTGTTTGAAGTGCACACTGCTTCAAACTTTTCAATTTGTGTTTGCAAATAAAGGATTCTGTGTTCTGTGTCTTGTTAAGGTACAGTAAGCAAAACCAATGTCATAATTGAAATGGAAGATTGATACAGTGCATTGCAAAAGTATTCACCCCCCTTTATCAGGAATCAAGATAAGACCCAGATGCAGACTGTCAAAGTAACACGATATTGTAGCAACAGGGGCAGGCAAAGACAGGTCAGAGCAGGCAGGGGTCAAAAATCCAGGGTAAGGCAAAGGTTCAGGATGGCAGGCAGGCTCAGGGTTAGGCAGGGAAATCAGGCAGGCGGGTACAGGGTCAGGACAGGCAAAGGTCAAAACCGGCAGGACTAGCAAAGAGAGGCTGGGTAACGATAGGAGCTGACAGGAAAACTGCGGGTAAGCTTGAATGAACAAGATGAACTGGCAACAAACAGGTACACAGGTATAAATACACAGGGGATGATAGGGAAGATGGGTGACACCTGGAGGGGGTGGAGACAAGCACAACGACAGGTGAAACAGATCAGGGCATTATACACTTGTTACAACCTGTCATTTAAATATATTTTTATTTGGATGTCATATAATGGACATACAAAACATAGTTGAAATTTGTGAAGTGAAAAACTGAAAAGGGGTGGGTGCATATGTATTCACCCCCTTTGCTGTGAAGCCCCTAAATAAGATCTGGTGCAACCAATTACCTGCAGAAGTCACATAATTAGTCAAATAAAGTCCACCTGTGTGCAATCTAAGTGTCACATGATCTGAGGTTCACCTTCCAGCAGGATTATGACATACTGCTAAAGCAACACTCGAGTGGTTTAAGGGAAAACATTTAAATGTCTTGGAATGGCCAAGTCAAAGCCCAGACCTCAATGCAATTGAGAATCTGTGGTATGACTTAAAGATTGCTGTACACCATCAGAACCCATCCAACTTGAAGGAGCTGGAGCAGTTTTTCCTTGAAGAATGGGCAAAAATCCCAGTGGCTAGATGTGTCAAGCTTATAGAGACATATCCCAAGAGATTTGAAGCTGTAATTGCTGCAAAGGTGGCTCTACAAAGTATTGACTTTGGGGAGGTGAATAGTTATGCAAGCTCAAGTTTTCTGTTTTATTTGGTATTATTTCTTGTTTGTTTCACGATAAAAAAATATTTTGCATCTTCAAAGTAGTAGGCATGTTGTGTACATCAAATGATACAAACACCCCCCCAAAAACATTTTAATTCCAGGTTGTAAGGCAACAAAATAGGAAAAATGCCAAGGGGGGTGAATACTTCACAAGGCACTGTAAATAGAGAGTGCGGAAAACAACCAAATATATATTTTTGCCTTATATAAAATAAGATAAAGGTTATGCCTAGTCAATAGCCAAGTCCTCTTCCTTTAAATGCTCAAGGCCATTTGAACTGTGCTCTCTCCTGTGAAAAGGTCTCCTTTTGTTATACAAGCTCTTCGAACAGTCAAACACAAAACAGCTCTTTGAGAATAGGCCTACAACATAATGTATAACAGGAGACCATACTTCTATTATCTGAATGCCATAACGTACGTTTCAGCCCAGCACCACATGAAAAGTGATGTGTGTTTTGACTTTATGCTGTCCCAAAATGAACAATGTCAAAATGGAAGATCACAAAGAAAAGAAAATAGCATTTTCGTATGAGATTTTCTCCATGTAATTTCCTATTCAAATTCAGATTGCAACCTCATGTTCTATTTGACATTTCAGGAGTACTTACAGAAGCTCAAGTCTCACAGCACTGAATCCAGCACTACTTCATTTCCTCCATGTAACCATGGAGACTCGGGATGCAGCAGAATGTTTTCCATTCAATTAAAACGCAGAAAAGGAAACAACTGATTCCTGTAACATGCCCCTTCTTTTGCATGTTCAATGCTATACAGGACTCATCTGTGAAAGAGACCTTAGTCTCAGCATGACTCCCTGTTAAAATAAAGGTAAAATAATAATAATTATTATTATTATTACAATTATTATTATTGAATTGTCACAAAAGCTCAAGCAGCCAATTTGGTTTAAAAGTGAGAATCCTTGCAGGTGTTCAGTGCCAGGTGGGGGATTGATTCTGCACAATGGTAGTTCAATAAGTCTGGCAACACAGAACGATCACACAGATACAATCGACAATGATTTGGCTGATAAGACCAGACTTCAAAGCAGCTCTCCTTCCATTGACGAGCAGTTTAATATTTTCAACAGTGGCTTTATATTGACCAGCATCAAACTACTGCAATAAACATGAAAATAATCTTTAGATTAACCTGTTCTTTTCCATTTTTTTAATGTATCTGATTCCCCATGAGGGATAATGTTTGTTAGAGCTTTACCTTTACAGTAGATGGGCTTCCACTGAATATGAGTCAGAGCTGAGTCAAAGGTAAAAAATGAGTTGAATCTATGAGTAAATCTGAAGACAATAGAGTTGATGGCTGACTCCTATTGAGAAACTTGCAATATATTACTGAGTAATATTTCTTAGTGCGAGACCAGGGCCAGCTGTTTCATCTATTGCAGCAGTGTGACTGTCTTCCCAATTCCCTCTGCACTCCTGTGAAGCAAACAAAATGAGAACTTCCAACATCTGCTCAATGATACTTTGCCTGTTATTGCTCACATTGAACCAAGGATTATGAGGTTGGGGAACACAAGAAAGGAAGCAGTGTTTCTCTCTGACAGAAACCATTGTCCTTTTAAGACCCAAAAAAAACGAGTTTGAAAAGAGAGAAGAATCAAAAAGAAACGCAAGTCTTTGGAAAAGTTATATTGAATTGAACAACATTGATTTTGCTGGTGAATGTAAGAAATTGACGAGTCCCAATCTATCGTACTCACTGACGGCATTTTGCCTGTCAGTAAGTCACTCACTCATCTATGGATGGCCTTCCATACTGTAGGCCTACTGTTCAAAAACATCTCCCCATACTGTGTTCCTTTGTTATTAATAGAGAGAACCTGTTTTTCTCTGCACTGAGAGTGGGTGCCAGTATCTTCAAGGCCACACAGGCACATCCATATTTCAGCAGCTGATTTCTTATGCTCTTGTACTTGGTCGACAAGAGGACGCCCCTGTGGCACCTTGTATTTAGCTGCTATGGCCATTAGAGATTAGAGATGAGAACTGTGGCAATCAGCATGGCGGCTGACATCAAACACATTTCTTCCACCTTTCTAATCCGAACCCATGTTTATTATATTTTGTTGTGAAATAGGCTACATCCATGAGCTACATTGATGCAAATGACAACGGTTCCTCTGTTAGTATGACAGACTACAGAGATCTCCTTTAACTCTTTTGTAGTGTTCATGTTTTTGTTATTCACCCAATGTCCGCGGGTCTGATGTACCCACAACTTTATTGGGTTTTTAAAACAATACAGCCATAACAATTTACATAAAAATACTTAATACTTAAATGTTGACTTATATCAATCACAAGCAATATAGACACCATACATGGTTAGTATTTGCCATTTACCTCTACTAGATCATATTTATCAATGAAAGTGCCATTAATTTGTTTTTAAATTAAATAACTTTTTGAATCAATCATGTTACTCTTGAACAAATAAAAATGAAACAAGGTTATCATCACTATTGATGTTTATTGCTTTGAACTGAACAAATTGGAAGGACAGATTTTACATACAGTATTTTATGGAAATGATAAATGTGCCCCATTTGAACAAAACACCACCACATGAGGGACAGTGTTTGTGTGCTGCAAATGTATTTCTTGCACTTGATACATGTGTACTGTGTCTTCCTGTCCTTCTTGGGTGCACATACATCACAGTGCCTCTACTTGTTGCCTCCTGAATCCTCCTCACGATGGCTGCAGAAGCTGGGGTCCTTGGGATATGTTGCCTATGGATTTGAGGTCTTACCAATGTCTTGCCCAGCTCCTCGAGAAAGAACAGAGTTTCCCTCTGTTCCAATCTGGGTTCAAAGCCAACCAGATGACAAATGTGTTGTACGCCGAGATGTCCAAGGTGTAGGAATATCACAAGTTGCCAGCGTAGGCTTCTTCTTTTGCAGCTGCAGCTTTTTTTGTTCCTTTCTTTGGCATGTACGACACTAAGGACGCATGTACGACACTAAGGACACAAACTTAGAGGAATAGTTCCGTGTATTCAACAGCTGAGGCGGGAGCTCTGGCTTGTTTTTTTGCACTGTTCCTACCATCGTCAGCTTCCTCTTGAGGAGCTCCTGTCCCAGCTTGTGCGAAGTAAAACAAGTTATTGCATGTGATTTGTGGCCACGGTGTCCCTGTGTCACATCCAGGACAACCCGTATCTTCTCATGGGCTCCTCCATCTATCTTCCCTGTATCCACGCATATGATGAAGCAGCATCACAGGCAGCCCAGATCTTGATTCCTTATTTTACGGGTTGAGACGGTATGTACTGCCTGAAGGGGCAGCAGCCCCTAAATAGCATAAGCTGCTCATCAACAGTAACGTTGGGCCCAGGGTTGTAAAACAGGGGAAGGCGATCCTCACACTTGTCCCACACTGACCTGATTGAGGCTAGCTTTTCTCTTTGCCGCCGAGCTGGTCTAGTGTCTCGGTTATCGAAGCGGATAATCCTGGAAACAATGTGGAAGTTTTCCAGAGACATTGTTGCATGTAAAAGTTATTTGCCAGTTTCTGCATCCCACAGGGATTCTGTGGATTCCTCAGTGGATCTGATTTTCTGGATGATGTCTGGGATGAACAGTTCAAAAGAAGACGTTATGTCCTGCCCATGAGTAACCACTGTCCACGTCGGATTGCATCCGTATCACATTGGCAGCCATGCGGGTGGCTCATTCCTTGGGCAAGAAGACCATTCAATTTCACACATTTTTGACATCCATATTTCACCTCCTGAAGGCTGCTGATGAGTGGGTTGTTGACGGGCTGGTCCTGGGGCTGGCTGCTGACGGGCTGGTCCTGGGGTTGGCTGAGGGTCAATCTCATCCTCTTTTTCCAACTCACTGTCAGACTCCATATTGACAGAGACATGATCCTCATGTTCTGAAAAATTCGTCCAAAGTGGAAGAAGCTCCTTCCGCACTAGCTTAAAATTATTTTTAAGGCCCTCTGAGCAGAGATTATTTTTGCCATACTGATTCTTTGTGGTAAGGAGCCACACATGCAAAGCCATTTATTTATTGTGTCCCTCCCCCAATTTGCACCTGGCTGGGGTAGTGTGGGTAAATACAATTAATGTTTTACAATGTATCGAAATAATGTAACGAAGTAATGTATTGTAATAACATTGTGCAGGTTCTCGCAAGACATTGTGTAGTTTCATTCACTACAAAGTGTAAAAAGTGTAAGAAAAGCGGGCAGGCAGGGAGACAGACGGCGTCTTGGTGCTATGTTGGAACAGCAGGCCCAGGGAGGAGGAAGACAGAGTGAAGGCACACAGGAAACCTTTTTGCTTCATTTTTACTTGTTTTCACCTACACACACACATTTTCCACACTTTTATTACCCTCGGGTCCAGTGGATCCAAACGCCACACATGTAATATAAATGTGTAGGGGGTGCACAGTGTGCACTCAATGACAATGTGTTATTTTACATGTTCTTCACAGAAAATGAGCCAAGGCCAATGAGTCTTAGGTTTAAAAAATAATTAATTGTCTCATATTTTTTGTAAATGTATAAAATGGGTCCCATAAATCCGAACACCACACAAGGGTTAAGATGTGTTCAACATGACATACTGCTTCCAGTTTTCCTGTACGTACATGGCAGAGGCTGTCATAATGTGTCAGTTAGCAGCCTGAAGTAGCCAGTAAAGAAAAATACTGTCGTGTTTTGTAAATTGTTTTTTTCTTTAAACTGAAATCAGACATATGTTTCGATGTCTCCTTTTGGGATTTGGTTCTGCCACATGTACTGTTGCTATTGTTATTTTTTCTATTTCAAATGTGGCTTCTATCTCTCTGGCTCTACCCCCACCTTGCCTTTGCATTAACAACGCAAAGCTCTTCCCACTGCAGCCCATCTGTCAGGGTGCAAGTTGAGCGACCCTCTCGATATGGAACAGGCCTGTGTTTTCACGATTGCTGTCATTAGTGTTTACAAGGTTTACTTGATGTCATTTATCCTCAGTGGCAGACAGAAACGAAGGGAAAGACAAAGAGAGGGAAAGAGGGAGAAAGAGGCAGCAAATTCAGAAAAATCACAAAAAATGGGGGATGACAGAGGCATTTATTATTTTTTTCACAGTATTTTCCCTGCTTTTGAGTGCATGGTGACGGAGCTAATTATAGCCTGCAGGATGTTCTAGTGTTCACAGGTATGGTCACGCAGTGAAGAAGACAAAGCAGAGCTGAGGGAGTCGCTGCTCAGCAGGTGGAGGCAGCTGTGTGTTGGATCCTCGGGGGATTGCGGTGCATCCTTAAGCACCCGTATCATTTTATTATTAGCCACATCTTTGCATAAGTGCAATAAGACTGTGTCCTTCGCACTATGATGGTTCAGCGAGCTTGATTATTTGTGCCCCTTTTCGTCTCCTTTGCTTCTCTCTTGTCGTCTTGATAAGCTAGTCGTTCCTCCTTTCACCTTTCCCCCTCCTCCCCTCTCATATTGAATTTCACACATGAATATTGCTCTGCAGCTTATTTTCACCATGCATGATGCAATGCTTGGCAGGAGCTCCTAATAACAGTATAGTAGTTTGCAGCAGGTCAGGCGAATGCAGGTTATACACTGATTCCAATTATTACATCAGTAATGCCAGGTATACACTGATTCCAATTATTACATCAGTAATGCCAGGTATACACTGATTCCAATTATTACATCAGTATGTGATGTTTTTACATTTCCCAGCTAATGCAGCATTAAGTTAATGCTCAAGGGAACTGGAAGGCAACCCAGCTGTCTTCAGGAATTATATTAACCCTAATGCACATGCTCTGCAGAAAGGAAAGACCATCTCGCAACACTCCAAACCCACTGCTTCCATTACAAGTGGAAGAACACAGTGAATCATTCCTCGCCTCAGAACCTAGGCGCTCTATGCGGTGAGTGCAGGTGTTGTCGGATGTTTGCCAAATTAGCGCTGAGGCTTTTAGGCACTGCTTGACAAGGGACTAATGTGCAACTGAGGAGGATGTACGGCAGGACAGCAGTGGTGGTGATGTTGGAGAGGGGCGACGGTGACACTCCTCAGAGTATGAGCTCAATCCCCTGGAACAGGGGTGAGCTCAAAATGTTGGCCACCGAGCCTGACATCCTTCCAGGTGTTTGGGCCTTTTTCATTATTCAGCGGTGACCGTAAAATGCTTTTATACAATAGGCTCTGTCGGAGGCTGAATTGGGAATGCTCAGATTTATGGAATAATACATATCGCCTAGCCGGTGGGACTCAAGTCAGAGCAGCCTTCATTTAACTTGTACATAATTTGTCTCCTCCTAATTCTGTATGGTTCTGGTGGACGGGAGGTATTTCTATCCCGTATGACATCTCTGTACAAGGAGTGATATCCTTCTGTTTCTTTATAGGCCCGTCCTGTCATACATTGATATGACAGTGACTCACATCTGTATACATTTAGATGCCTCTGGAATATCCAAGGAATGAGTGAATAATGTGCTCTACCCTTTTAAGGAATGCAACAAAACTATACACTCTCTAAACAGCGTACACTAATTGAAAGCTAACCAATCAAAGGTCAACAAACACTGCGTCTGGCCATTTTTTGCGTCTTTAACTACCTTTATCGACCAGTGTTGTTCATCTCTTATTAAAGAGAAATGTCAAGAGTGAGAGGACCAGGCCCGATTGTGGATTGTGCCTTGCCAGCTCATTGCCAAGAGACATAGGAAGTTCACATTACAAGGAAATGAGCCAAACAGACCCACATTTGCCAATTAAAAGTGCATTTTTACTCCTGCTCTACTCCTCAACCGGGGGTAGAAGAGGGAAGTCTACCCAGGCAGCCAGAAAAGGAGGAGGAGGACAGGACATTCTGGTGGTTGGCAAAGGAAGCTGGCACAGGAGCCCTGCCAAAGGATGGATGCCCATTGCCTGGAGTTGTTAGGACAGGAACACTGGATGGCCCAAGAGGCCCAGTCACACTGGGCAAAGAGATGGCGGCGCCAGGAAAATATGGACTTTTTCACTGCTTTAAATAATTAAACTTCTTAAGAGTTGATAAACAATGCTCGAAAAGAGTACACCCATTCATTTTGCCACTGTAAAGCAGCGAGGACACAGAGGGGAAAAGAAGTTGAGGCTTTATTTGTGTTTGTTTAAGTGATATAAATTATATATGTGAATTGTAATTACCTTTTTTACTGCTAATACTGTAACAGTCCAATGAGTAGGATTTCTAAAGGTGTAAAATAAGACACTTATTGAAGATCTGGTCTGTAATACAGAACAAAATACAATTTTCTTAGTCAAGTGGTTGGATAATCAAAACAACTCTGATTTGCGGTAATCCTGAAATTGATTACTTTGTATCGGTGTCACAATCATTTTCTATCAGCACCAATAAGTGTATGTCCTGACCATCTGTGGATTCATTAAAATCCTGTGTGTCAATCTAAGTAACATATAAAAAAAATCCCCATTTAAATTCTTAAATTTAAGCTAGAGATATCTGCGTCTCAATCGACTGCAACTGCCGGCCTTCCACATCTGTGATGGAAGGTGGTCGAGCTACAGCAGTGTTTGTCAGACCATGAGACATCCCGAAAATCGGCATGATTTTCTCATGAAAACGTCTTCTACAACCCCCACACGTGTCATGGGACTCGTCTGAAGGTAACCAATAGAAATTAATGGAAGTATGGAGGTAGTTTTGTGACAGCAAAGATACGGGAGAAACTTATTTTTTTACTCTCTTTTTGCCATGAATGTGTTATTCAATGCGTTTCTATGGGCTATAGTAGTAAAGTGTCACGCCCTGACCTTAGAGAGACGTTTTATTTCTCTATTTGGTTAGGTCAGGGTGTGATTTGGGTGGGCATTCTATGTTGTCTATTTCTTTGTTTTTGGCAGAGTATGGTTCCCAATCAGAGGCAGCTGTCTATTGTTGTCTCTGATTGGGGATCATACTTAGGCAGCCCTTTTTCCCACTTTCTGTTGTGGGGTCTTGTCTTTTTTTGTTGCATGGGTTGCATGTTTATTGTTTTTTTTGTGAACATTTATATATTAAAGAAAATGTACGCCTACCACGCTGCACCTTGGTCTCATTCGAACGACAGACGTTATAGAAGATCCCACCACCAACGGACCAAGCAGCGTGGTCAGGAGGACTGGACCTGGGAAGAAATCCTGGAGGGAGCAGGACCCTTGTCCAGGGAGTATCGGCCACCAAAGGAGGAGATGGAGGCAACGAAAGCGTAACGGCGACGTTACGAGGAGTTACACCAACAAAGCAAGCACGAGAGGCAGCCTGCAAAAATTATTTGGGGAGGCACACAGGGAGATTGGCGGAGTCAGGGTTTAGACCTGAGCCAACTCCCATGCTTACCGTGGGGAGCGTGTGACTGGTCAGGCACCGTGTTATGCGGTGATGCGCACGGTGTCTCCAGTCAGCATTCACAGGCCGTTGCGCTCTGTGCCCGCGCCCCACATTTGCCGGGCGGAAGTGGGCATCCAGCCAGGACGGGTTGTGCCAGCTCTACGCTCGAGACCTCCAGTGTGCCTCCACGGCCCAGTTTATCCGGTGCCTGTTCCACGCACCAGGCTTCCAGTGCAACTCCCCAGTCCGGTGAGACCTGTTGCGGTTCACTGTACCAGGCCTCCAGTATGTCTCCCCAGCCTGGTAAGCCCTGTGTCAGTTCCACGCACCAGGCCTCCAGTAAGTCTCCTCAGTTCGATGAGCCCTGTTCCGGCTCCACGTACAAATCCTCTAGTGATGATCCATGGCATGAAGCCTTCAGTGATGATCCATGGCCCGGAGCCTGTAGTGATGATCCATGATCCACTGTCACACCCTGACCTTAGAGAGCCGTTTTATTTCTCTATTTGGTTAGGTCAGGGTGTAATTTGCATGGGCATTCATTCTATGTTGTCTATTTCTTTGTTTTTGGCCGAGTATAGATCATACTTAGGCAGTAATTTTTCCCACTTTCTGTTGTGGGATCTTGTCTTTGTTTGCTGCATGGGTTGCACTCCTAAGCTTTTCGTTCGTTGAGTTTTTCTTTTTTTTGGTTTATATATTTATATATTAAAGAAAATGTACACCTACCACGCTGCATCTTGGTCTCATTTGAATGACGGACGTTACATAACATTTTTTTTTATACCTAAAGGGGTCCTAAAATTCAAAATCGAATAGCTAAATCATCCATGTTATGACCATCTCAAGACACTTTCGCCATAGAAATTTTATTTTCAGCTGCACAGTACAGTGAAAAGCCTTTCTTGCAAGCTCTTTTACAATAATACAGTAATCAATATCAGTAGTACTATAAAATGAAGAGAAGTAGAACAAAAAATGACAAGAAATAGTAATAAGACACAAGAAAGTAAGTAAGCTATGTACAAGGTGAGGACCAAGGTGCAGTGTGGTACGTGTTCATCTTTTTATTTGGAACTAAACACTGAATACAAAAAACAACAAAGAGAACAACCGAAACAGTTCTGTCTGGTGCAGACACAAAAACAGAAAGCAACTACCCACAAACACAGGTGGGAACAGGCCACCTAACTATGGTTCTCAATCAGAGACAACGATTGACAGCTGCCTCTGATTGGGAACCATACCAGGCCAAACACATAGAAATACAACACACATAACAAAACATTGAATGAAAAACATAGCATGCCCACCCCAACACACGCCCTGACCAAACCAAAATAGAGACATAAAAAAGGAACTAAGGTCAGAACGTGACAGTACCCTCCCCCAAAGTGCGGACTCCGGCCGCAAAACCTGAACCTTTACTTTGCTTCTTTGAGCTGTTCTTTCCATAATATGGACTTGGTCTTTTACCAAATAGGGCTATCTTCTGTATACCCCCCTACCTTGTCACAACATAACTGATTGGCTCAAACACATTAAGAAGGAAAGCAATTCCACAAATTAACTTATAAGAAGGCACACATATTAATTGAAATGCATTCCAAGTGATTTCCTCATGAAGCTGGTTGAGAGGATGTCAAGAGTGTGCAAAGCTGTCATCAAGGGAAAGGGTGGCTATTTGAAGAATCTCAAATATAAAATATATTTTGATTTGTTTATCACTTTTTTGCTTACTACATGATTCCATATGTATTATTTCATAGTTCTGATGTCTTCACTATTATTCTACCATGTAGAAAATAGTACAAATAAAGAAAATCCCTTGAATGAGTAGGTGTTCTAAAACTTTTGACCGGTATTCTGTACATTAAGGTTAAGGTGACTAGGCATCAGGATATATGATTAACAGAGTAGCAGCAGCATATATGATGATTATATGTGAGCTTGTGTGCGTGTGTGTAGAGTCAGTATGAATGTGTGTGTGTGTTACAGTATGTGGGTGTGTGTGTTGTAGTGTTAGTGTGAGTGTGTGTAGAGTCCTATGAGTGTGTCTAGGGTCAGAGTAAAAATAAAATAAAAGGGTCCATGCCAATTTGTTCGCTATTTAGTAGTCTTATGGCTTCGGGATAGAAGCTGTTCAGGAGCCTGTTGGTGTCAGACTTGTTGCTTGGGTACTGCTTACCATGCAGAAGCAGAGAGAACAGTCTATGGCTTGGCTGAAGTCTTAAACCATTTTTCGGGCCTTCCTTACACACCGCATGTTGGCAGGGAGCTGGCAGGGATGGCGGCGATCTCAGCCCTAGGTATGTACTGAGTTGTCCAAAGTCCCCATCACCGTGTGTAGCACCATGTGATCGAGGGCAGCGCAGTTGCTATACCAAGCAGTGATGCAGCCAATATGCTCTCAATGGTGCAGCTGTAGAACTCTTTGAGGACTTGAGGGCTCATGACAAATCTTTTCAACTTTACAACTGTATGCGTGTGTGGACCACTTTAAGTCCTTAGTGATTTGGACACAGAGGAACTTAAGCTCTCAACACGCTCCACTATAGCCCCATGGTTTCCTGTAGTCTACTATCAGCTCCTTGGTCTTACTGATATTAAGGGAGAGGTTATTGTCCTGGCACCACACCGCCGGGTCACTGACCTCCTCTCTCTAGGCTGTCTCATCTTTGCCGGGGATTAGGCCTACCACTGCCATGTCGTCAGCAAACTTGATGATGGTGTTGGAGACATGCATGGCCACGCTGTCGTGGGTGAACAGGGAGTACAGAAGGGGACTAAGCACAAACATCTGTAGGGCAAAGTGTTGAGGGTCAGCATGGCCTACCCTCACCACCTGGGGCTGTCTCGTCAGGAAGTCCACATTCCAGTTGCAGAGGGAGGTGCTCAGTCCAAGGGTCCCCAGCTTGGTGTTGAGCTTGGAGGGGACTATGGTGTTGAATGTTGAGCTGTAGTCTATAAACAGCATTCTTGGCAAAGCAGCAAAGAAGTCATGTAGCATAGCCTCTGATTCAAAGGATCATTTCTCTACGGAGCGTGTCATGGGTACTTCCTGTTTGAGCTTCTGCTTCTGTGGACAGGAAGCAGGAGCATGTTCTGATTTGACGAAGGGGGGACAAGGGAGGGCCTTGTATGCTTGCTTGTGGGTAGAGTAACTGTGGTCTAGAACTTTATCGCCTTTAGTGGCGAAAGAGATGAGTTGATGGAAATTGGGCATCACATGGCTTAATGACACAGAATTAAAATCACTAGTGACGAGAAAATCAGCCTCCGGGTGCATGGTTTCCTGCTTCTTTACAACCTTGTACAGTTAAGTGCCAGCTATTCGTATTTATTGTCCTGCGGTCAAATATGTGTCTTGTTTCAGGAAACTTGGCGTATGTCACACGTCACTACTTCAAAGGAGAGTCATTTGAACATTTTTTAAATCAAAATGTGTTTTTTGGCAAAATTGCCTTCTCGAGCATGTGAACTTTCATGTGCCTTAATAACACACGTGTATGCAATCTGTAAATATGAATAAAATTGATAAATTATGAGCCAGGTTGGTTTAGCCACATAAAAAGACAGCAACCTTCCCGCTAGACATGATTGGCCGAGATAATGAGTGGGCTGGACATGCCGAGAGATGAGTTTGGATTGGTCTGCCATGTAACACGCTTCTGTCTATTTGAGCTGGTCAGTATTTTTTTATTTTTTTATTTTTATTTTTTATTTCACCTTTATTTAACCAGGTAGGCTAGTTGAGAACAAGTTCTCATTTGCAACTGCGACCTGGCCAAGATAAAGCATAGCAGTGTGAGCAGACAACAAAGAGTTACACATGGAGTAAACAATTAACAAGTCAATAACACAGTAGAAAACAGAGGGGGAGTCTATATACAATGTGTGCAAAAGGCATGAGGAGGTAGGCAAATAATTACAATTTTGCAGATTAACACTGGAGTGATGAATGATCAGATGGTCATGTCCAGTGGACATATTGGTGTGCAAAAGAGCAGAAAAGTAAATAAATAAAAACAGTATGGGGATGAGGTAGGTGAAAAAGGGTGGGCTATTTACCAATAGACTATGTACAGCTGCAGCGATCGGTTAGCTGCTCAGATAGCTGATGTTTGAAGTTGGTGAGGGAGATAAAAGTCTCCAACTTCAGCGATTTTTGCAATTCGTTCCAGTCACAGGCAGCAGAGTACTGGAACGAAAGGCGGCCAAATGAGGTGTTGGCTTTAGGGATGATCAGTGAGATACACCTGCTGGAGCGCGTGCTACGGATGGGTGTTGCCATCGTGACCAGTGAGCTGAGATAAGGCGGAGCTTTACCTAGCATGGACTTGTAGATGACCTGGAGCCAGTGGGTCTGGCGACGAATATGTAGCGAGGGCCAGCCGACTAGAGCATACAAGTCGCAGTGGTGGGTGGTATAAGGTGCTTTAGTGACAAAACGGATGGCACTGTGTTGGAATGTGCGTGTAGTATGTGTGTGTAGTAGTAGTATGTGTAGTGTCTTAGCGTTGGACAATCATTAAATGTGGAGACTGTTATATTTAATCAATTCTCTATGTGTAATTTAATTACGTAATTAAACTAATCATGTAACTTTAATTAACTAGGAAGTCAGGGCACCACAGAAAAATGTACGAGTGGTACATGAGTCTTTATTTCCTGAATTGACTCTTCCAATATTTTCATATCTTATCGATTAGTCACTTATTAATTAATGATTTACTAACTAACTTAATCAATCACAGAATTACATAAACGGTCAAACAGTGGTTACTACATGATACAAAGAAAAAGCCGCTAGCGAATGAAACCGATATGACAGCTTGGTAGACAAAGAAAGGGGATGGGGACCCCTCAAGAGCGGGAAACTCAGAGTGGATTCAAGTACATGCAGTTGACTAGACTAAACTCTTGGAAATGCCAATACATTGAACATGACCAACCACTCATTCGAAAAGAAATTGCAATTTACATATTTATGAGTACATGCCTTTGTTGTCCCTCTCTATGTTTGCCAGTCCGTCTGCTGGCTAGTCAGTTGACAGAAAGCCTCTGGTTTGTCCACCAGAGATCAACGTCGTAGGTTTTTACAATGGATACTTCAGAGTACCAGTCGTACATTTTTTTATTTATTTTTTATTTCACCTCAATTTAGGCTAGTTGAGAACAAGTTCTCATTTACAACTGCGACCTGGCAAAGAGCCTCTGAAATGGACCAACAGCCTCTGAAACTCCTTTCTTTGGTAAAGGATGGTTACTCACCGACTATTATGAGCTGTGCTGAAAGCCTTTGAAATTGTCTTGAGCTCCAAGAAAGCGCCAAAACAGGGATTCTTAGAACAACTCTCTCTCTCTCTCTCTCTCTCTCTCTCTTATTAAATCGAACCGGGTCAGACATGCTTCTGCCTGTATGGGAGGGGTTATGACTGCTTTAACTGCACTCTGATATGGCTGACATGACGTAAATAAACACTCTGCTCATCTCTGACACTGCTCATCTCATTGGAGTGGCACGTTGCCTAGTGGTTAGAGCGTTAGGCCAATAACCGAAAGGTTGTTGGATCAAATCCCTGAGTTGTCAAGGTAAAAATCTGTCGTTCTGTCCCTGAGCAAGGCAGGGCAGTTCCCCGGGCACTGAAGGCGCACCTCTCTGATTCAGAGGGGTTGGGTTAAATGCGGAAGACACATTTCAGTTGGAGGCATTCAGTTGACTAGGTATCCCCCTTTCCCTGTAATACAGAGGTTTAACATCAAACAGGCTGTAATATCAAACTGAAAAGGAAATAATTTGATGATTGTGAATAGCAAGTCTGGAAAGTGGATTGATTAATGACACTCAGGAATGAAAGAGGTAGACAGTGCTGCACTTAGTATTGTAACGGCTTAGGTGAAGTAGAGGCGGACCAAAATGCAGCGTGGTGGTTATTCATGTCCTTTAATTTATAAAGAAACTACACATGAGATAACTAACAAAAACAACAAACGTGAGCAAACCTAAAACAGTCCCATCTGGTGCAAACACAAAGACAGGAACAATCACCCACAAACACACAGTGAAACCCTGGCTACCTAAGTATGATTCTCAATCAGAGACAATTAATGACACCTGCCTCTGATTGAGAACCATACTAGGCCGAAACATAGAAATACCCCAAAACATAGAAAAACAAACATAGACTGCCCACCCAACTCACGCCCTGACCATACTAAGTAAATACAAAACAAAGGAAATAAAGGTCAGAACGTGACAAGTATGAATTGCCTGAACAGCCTAAAGTGTCCCCACTTGCGCCACTGAATTGTTAGCTTTTCGTGTGACGCGACGGGTAAGACACTTCGGGAGGGAGGTCAGGTGTGCTAGCAAAGCAGAAGTCCTGGGTTCGAGCATCGGTGTGAGCTGAATCAGGACATAGTGATACTAGCTATGCAAGCAGTGTGACGTCTGTTATAATGGTGCCGTGACCCAGATCTGCAGTTGCACTCAGCTCAACGCTGGGGTCACTGTTGAGTAAGTTTAAGGGGTGAATATAGCACATGGGGTGGCGAAACTGGTAAGACAGTGTGATTAGGTACAGCCCCTATAATTGTGTGCATGCCTTTCCCTACACTTCTTCAATGGCCATACAGAATTGGTCATTCCACCAATGTAACTTGGTAAAACAAATACACCTATTCTTAACATTCTGTCAAAAACAGGACATGTTCAACTATATAAAAAAATGAATTAACCATCTCAAGAGGTTAAATGAAAAAATTACTATAGTAAATGCCTATTAAAAGTCCCAAATATAGTAACAGGGTTGACTGTAACAGGGTTGACGATTTCATCTGAAATCAGCTATAAATCCCCTTGTGACAAGGGGAATGGAAGTCTATTGTGGGAGTGGCAATTGTATGCAAGCTACGCAAGAAATGTCATTGCTAAAACGTGTCTAGCCTGTCTATCTATGGGTAACAGGGTTGTCGTATGACGCTCGACGCGTTCAGTTTTACACCATAAAACACCAGAAAATGGCTGAAAAGAGTAAAACCAGCTCACCACTTTTACACTATGATTTGAATATTAGATATTCAACGTTTCCAAAAAATATATGTATAAAGGAATATTAATACCATATTTAAACCAGAGTTCAGTTCATGTAACACGGTTGACCTTAAAATGAGGGACAGACGTAAATTAATAACTAATCACATGAAATATTAAAATCTTCAGAAATGACTTTCTCAAAGCAACAAATAACCTAGGGTTTTACCATGATGGTGAAAACTTAGAGAAACGTTGGGGTTGAGTGAGTTAAAATCTTCCTATGAGTCAGAGGGCTATGTCACGGAGGGTTATGTCAAAATGCAGAATTTTGGCACTTTTTCTTGATTCATATTAGATCATCATATTTGTTGAATTCTCCATGTGGTCTATATTAAAGGGCACTTCATCTAATATAACACACTTTTAAAACTTCGTAACACTTTACCTTAAATAAGTTGTCCCTATTACTATAACTGCACAATAATAATTTTAGTAATAACATAGTAGTTACATAGGTGTTACTGTGTAATTATAAGGTAATAAGGTTGTAGTGCTATCAGTTATTACACAATTAGAACAAGGACTGATGCTAATACATGTTTTTATGTTCCTCTATGTAGCTAATGTTTTGCAATTACATGTTTGAACGTCACCTGTGAATTTCTATGTTAATAACTCAAACCAAAATCTGACATTGTCACATGCAACTACAAGGTGCCACTTGAATCCAAATGTAACACCAGGGTTGATAAATAGGCTAGGACCTGGTAACAACGATTTTGACAAGGCACACCCTGTCATTAACTACCGGTTATTTTCAGTAAGTTTATATCTATGTGATGATCTTGCTCAAAGGCTATACCAAACCAGAGTAGAGTGTAAGAGGTGAGAGGTCAGTGTGATGTCACTTCCTGGTGACAGTCGTGTCTTTACAATCATTAAATTGAAGACTTATAGTTTTTTATCTAAGATTCTCTGTAATTAGTATTACGTGATCAACTGATTAACCAACAGTGCAGTTCAAGAAGTGTTAATAAGAAAATGTTTACCAAATAAACTAAAGTAAAAAATTATAAAAAGTAACACAATAAAATAACAATAACGAGGCTATATACCTGCTGTATATAGCCTCGATATTGTTATTTTATTGTGTTACTTTTTATTATTTAAGCATACTGAGTTGTAGTGTTATCACTGATACACACTCCCCTCACCAGCTTAGAGAACCACTTCAATAAATTAGTTCAGCAGAAGTGGGAACATCCAAAGATAGCAATCTCAACAAAGACGATGAGTGTAGGCTATGTGGTGTGTGTCTATACGCGTGTGTCACGTGTTGCCCTCCCTGTTTTTCCAATAATTGGAGGCCAGCCTTTTTGTGTGTATTAATTACTTTTTTTTAGTTTGCATTGATCTTTTATTTAACATATCGTGCATGCCTAGTTCTAATCTGCATGAATTTCAATGATTTTGCAGTGCCTCTCTTTCTCCCTTTTGTGCTTTTTAATAGATTTATTAAAAAGACCCCTTGGCTAGTCTCCTTGGAGATGGCAGTTGGCCGTGTGCCACAGACGCATGATGACAACAGGAATCACTGCCAAATGACTACCGATGAACAAACAAACCAACGGCAGATGAGTGACCGATGGGTGGTAGCGGCGGCCATTTTGAGGACCTCCAGCAACATAAACTATATCTCTAGGACTGAGCGTTTGGACAGGTGTGAGTGTATGTGAATGGTGTGAACACAGAGCTTCTGTTACATTAATATCCATTTAAACCTGTATAACCTTGTCTGTGTGGTGGCCTGGGATCTTAGGAACCTGCAACCAGACACATGCACTGATGAACTTCACTAATGAGCTTTGGAGTGGTTGTTACCAAGTCTAATTTCTTTGGCAATTGGCCTAAGTGAAATGTTAACTACACAGAACAAAAATATAAACACAACATTGAACAATTTCAAATATTTGACTGAGTTCATATAAGGAAATCAGTCAATTGAAATAACTTCATTAAGCCCTAATCTATGGATTTCACATGATTGGGAATAAAGATATGTATCTGTTGGTCACAGATACGGTACATAAAAAAGGTAGGGGCGTGGATCAGAAAACCTGGCAGGATCAAGTATGACCACCATTTGCCTCATGCAGCGTGACACATTTCCTTTGCATAGAGTTGATCAGGCTGTTGATTGTGGCCTGTGGAATGTTGTCCCACTCCTCTTCAATGGCCGTGCGAAGTTACTGGATATTGGCAGTAACCAGAACACACAGACGTACACGTCTATCCAGAGCATTCCAAACATGCTCAATTGGTGAGATGTCTAGTGAGTATACAGACTGTTGTTGAAATTCTTACACAGGGACACTCGAAGTCAATCTGAAATGAATCATTGTTTATTTGTCAGCGCGCTGGGGAGGTTCCAACCAACTAAATACACCAGAGTACACATGTCAATCAGGAGCTCTACCTGGGCACTCCAAGCAGTTGTCTTATATACGGCTATACACAGACAAGTTCTATTTGCATGATTTAGCATGATGAATGAATCATTACCATTTTGTTTCATCCATGTGACCGACCAATACTGGTTCATAACATGTGACAGACCAATACCTCACGATGCTTCTTCTTCTCTCTAAGCTGAGATATCTTTCAGTCTTAAAAACAAGGTCTGGGCGTACTGCCAAGTTACAGCTACTGATAGTGAGGATTCGTTTAGTCAGCCACTTGCATGAACACAGAAATTGGTTTATAGAACAGAACATGAATAGAACACAGAAAATAGTTATAAGAGAAACACAAACATTAAAATTCCCATTACAAGACCATCGAAGAACTTCCAGCTTCCAGGAATTGTGTACAGATCCGTGCGACATGGGTTGTGCATTATCATGCTGAAACATGAGGTGATGGCAGCGGATGATTGGCACAACAATGGGCCTCTCTTCACGGTATCTCTGTGCATTCAAATTGCCATCGATAAAATGCAATTGTCTTTGTTGTCAGTAGCTTATGCCTGCCTATACCATAAATCCACCGCCACCATGGGGCACTCTGTTCACAACGTTGACATCAGCAAACCCCTCAGTGGGCCATACATGCTGTCGGCCATCTGCCCGGGAACAGTTGAAACAGGGATTCATCCATGAAGAGCATACTTCTCCAGCGTACCATCAGCCATCGAAGGTGAGCATTTGCTCACTGACCCTGGTCAACGAGCACGTAGATGAGGTTCACTGAGACGGTTTCTTACAGCTGTTGCAGAAATTCTTCAGTTGTGCAAACCCATCAACTATCTCATACAAAGAAGCCGGATGTGGTTGTGAGGCAGATTGGACGTACTGCCAAATTCTCTAAGACAACGTTCAAGAAGGCTCATGGTAGATAAATTAACATTGTTTCAGTATATTAATGGCGGAACAGACAGATGCAGGCTACTTCTGTGGCTTACGTCTGAATACTGTAATTTCAAATGTCTAAATTAGACAAAATAATTTATTTAGAAACATAATTGCCTACATACTTTCATAACCATTGCAGAATAAATAGCTTACCTTTTCTGAACATGATGGATTCATATTCCCGAAGTAAACATAGCTTACAACAAATGACCATATGCATCTCTCATTTAATTGGGCTTATTCGATAGGTTATTATTTCAAGTATTTTGCTCTATGCAGTAGAAAGGAAGTGTGGTTTATAACTACAGTGGAATTTAACAGTTGAACAGACAGTTGATATTTTGCATTGAAACATGTATGGCTACCACTGTAAGCAGACAATGTTTCAGAATTCGCTGGCAGTGTTGCCTGTAGGTTTGAGAAAAATAAATGCAAAACAATAAGCCCTATTAAATTAAAATGATCTGTTTACAGGTCATAGTTTTTGTCTTACGGAAACGTTTTATCTGTCAGATAGCCTAGGCTTACAGCAAATGTCACTGCAAAAGTTTAGCATTCTGCCATCACCTCCACAGACATTTGATCAACTTCGCCATTGCTATTTCCTTTAGAAACCGACTTCGACTAATTCCAATACTTAATAAGGGCATTATTGTCACCATGAATGAGGGGCATTTTTCAGGTTTTAATGCTCATTCACAAGCCTACGGTTTCAGGACGGATCTGATTTATAACGGGGAACATGCATATGTATGGCGTGCGCCAAGTTTTAAAATCTCAATATTTGTGTACATGTGCAGTCTTTTCAGAAATGCCACAAGCAGATATTTCATGTTAAATGTAACCAAAGCTTATAAATGATGCGCCTGGTAACAACAATTGTAACAAGGCACATCCTGTAAGTAAGCATTTCACAATACCAACAAAAAGGTAGGGGCGTGGATCAGATAACCTGTCAGGATCTAGTGTGACCACCGGTACCGAGTCAATATACGGGGGGTACTGTTTAGTCGAGGTCATTTGTACATGCAGGTAGATAGATAATAAACAACGAGTAGCAGCAGTGTACAAAACAAATAGGGGGGGCTCAATGTAAATAGTCCGGTGGCCATTTGACTAGAATCGATGTCTGCCCCAGTGGAAATCTAATTAGCATATTATGAACATCCCCATAAAAATCAATCAGTTTAATCTAGAGATATCTGTTTTTGCATTGGATACGTCTCAATCGATAGCAACCGCTGATGTCGCACTTCCGCGTCTGCGGTCAAAGATGACAGAGCTAGAGCTGTGTTTGGTAGACTATGAGCCGTCCCACCAAATAGGTCTTCTCAGAAAATCATCTGCAGCGTCCGAACAGTTTGGCCAAAAAACGAATATGGAAGATGGCTCTAACAAACATGTACATTTTGCTCTAGGACGCCGACTGGCCTCACAAGACTCGTCTAAAGGTCCACCAGTTGAAAAAATGAATGGAAGTATATATTTAGTGACAAAAATAGGGGTTAAATACAAAGAAAAAAATCCTAATATTCCTTCAATGTAGTGAATCTGTTATTCAATGTTTATGGGCTAACAGCAGTAAGGCAACAAAAAAAATCATCACATTTTTGTGTATATGTTTTTTATACTTTAAGGGGTCTTAAAATTATAAATCAAATAGCTAAATGATCCTTGGTATGACTTAAATCAGCCCTAATGGATTTAAAGGGTAAGCACCTAGACTGGGACAACAAATATAGTGGAAGGAAGCTCTTTTGCCCTTCTTTCCACCAAGCCCATGCTTTTTTGACTTTATTAGTAAATGTAAGAATAATCAAGTACCTTTACCTTCATCTGACAGAAAGAGAGGAAAAAACAACAAATAGTCTTGGCACATTTGATATATTATGTTTACGTAGTATTAAACATGAATCACTGACTATCCTGCCTGTTTGGCCCTGTCTGGGGGTATCGTCGGACAGGGCCTCAGTGTCTCCCAACCCCTCCTGTCTCAGCCTCCACTATTTATGCTGCAATAGTTTATGTGTCGGGGGGCTAGAGTCAGTCTGTTATATCTGGAGTATTTCTCCTGTCTTATCCGGTGTCCTGTGTGAATTTAAGTATGCTCTCTCTAATTCTCTCTCTCTTTATCTTTCTTTCTTTCTCTCGGAAGACCTGAGCCCTAGAACCATGCCTCAGGACTACCAGGCCTGATGACTCCTTGCTTTCCTCAGTCCACCTGGTCTTGCTGCTGCTCCAGTTTCAACTGTTCTGCCTGCGGCTATGGAACCGTGACCTGTTCACCGGACATGCTACCTGTCCCAGACCTGCGGTAGAGATACTCAATGATCGGCTATGAAAAGTCAACTGACATTTACTCCTGAGGTGCTGACCTGTTGCACCCTCGACAACCACTGTGATTATTATTATTTGACCCTGCTGGTTATCTATGAACATTTGTACATCTTGGCCATGTTCTGTTATAATCTCCACCCGGTACAGCCAGAAGAGGACTGGCTTAGCCTCATAGCCTGGTTCCTCTCTAGGTTTCTTCCTAGGTTCTGGCCTTTCTAGGGAGTTTTTCCGAGCCACTCTGCTTCTACACCTGCATTGCTTGCTGTCTGTTACCCATTGCTCCATAAAAGCTGAGGTCCATGCAGAGCAAGGGGAACAACTACTTCATGGTCTCAGAGTGAGTGACGTCACCGATTGAAACGCTATTAGCGCGCACCCCGCTAACTAGCTAGCCATTTCACATCAGTTACACTCACCTTCCTTTTGACCTCCTCCTTTTCCACAGCAACCAGTGATCCGGGTCAACAGCATCAATGTAACAGGATAGCTTCCGTCCCTCTCCTCGCCCCTACCTGGGCTCGAACCAGGGACCTTCTGCACACATTGACAACAGCCACCCTCAAAGCATCGTTACCCATCGCTCCACAAAAGCCACGGCCCTTGCAGAGCAAGGGGAACAACTACTTCAAGGTCTCAGAGCGAGTGATGTCACCGATTGAAATGCTATTAGCGCGAACCCCGCTAACTAGCTAGCCATTTCACATCGGTTACACCAGGTTCACCCTTTGGCTTGACAATGAGCTCAGACACAATCTTCGATGCGAGGAAGCTATATTTCGGAAGCACTGTGGTCAAGATGCTTGCTGGATTCATTGTGCAGGCATCTTTCTGCAATCTTGCTGCTCAATGTCTGTACTCTCTGATTTGCTGATGTACAAAATACTTTAGGTAAGCTGTTGCAGGGGTTGGATCAGAGTTGGCTGCCAGATGATTCAGTATGCATGCGAAGCACTCATGCAGTGACTTCAGTAGGACCTGTGTCAACTGTTTTGTAACAGTAGATGATTGCATGTGTGCATCAAGGTTGAGAACGCACCATGTCAGACAGTGTCTGGCTGTCAGTTTGAACTTGGTCGGTGTGGATTGCGAATGCCTCCAACAACTTCACAAGCTGCTCAAGCCTGGCCCAGTCATTGGTCAGCAAGTTGGTCAGTGTGGATTGTGAATGGCCCTAGAAACTTCACAAGCTGTTCTACATTTCCCCCCCTGCGCGTTCGCCCTCTGATTTCTTCCCTGTTAGCTAGTGATAGATAGGCCTAGCTTGTCCATCACTATCACTGTCTGAAACATCAGCGTTGACTGGCAGCATTTAGCCGCCAGATTCAGAAGATTGAAAACACCATTAGAAGAAAAAAGCTTGAAAACCCACTGGGCAAAATAGGGTCCATATCCAACCAGGTCACCCATGATAGTCACTATCAGACGTCCATCCATTTGACGTTACTGTCTAACCTTAATATTTTGGAGTTCATGCCGAATCTTAACCCTAACATGAAACAATTCTGAGTTATTGCCTAAACTTAACCTTCAACACTTTGAAATTTGATGTTTGCATCAACTTCGAAATGTGATGTTTGAGAAACATGGATGAACATCTAATTCTGACATGAAACTTTGGAAGCTAAACTCAGCAAAAAAAAGAAAATGGCCCTTTTTTCAGCACCCTGTCTTTCAAAGATAATTTGTAAAAATCTAAATATCTTCACAGATCTTCATTGTAAAGGGTTTAAACACTGTCTCCCATGCTTGTTCAATGAACAATAAATAATTAATGAACATGCACCTGTGGAACGGTCGTTAAGACAATAACAGCTTAAGGACGGTAGGCAATTAAGGTCAGAGTTATGAAAACTTAGGACACTAAAGAGGCCTTTCTACTGACTCTGAAGAACACCAAAAGAAAGATTCCAGGGTCCCTGCTCATCTGCGTGAATGTGCCTTATGCATGCTGCAAGGAGGCATGTGGACTGCAGATGTGCCCAGGGCAATAAATTGCGATGTCCGCACTGTGAGACGCCTAAGACAGCGCTACAGGGAGACAGAACGGACAGCTGATCATCCTCGCAGTGGGAGACCACGTGTAACAACACCAGCACAGGCTCGGTACATCGGACCTGTTGGATCGGATGGTGAGGCCTAGTGTCTGGGATCTTGCAGGTGCCTTGGTGGAAGAGTGGGGTAACATCTTACAGCAAGAACTGGCAAATCTGGTGCAGTCCATGAGGAGGAGATGCACTGCAGTACTTCATGCAGCTGGTGGCCACACCAGATACTGACTGTTACTTTGATTTTGACCCCGCCTTTGTTCAGGGACACATAATTCCATTTCTGTTAGCCACATGTCTGTGGAACTTGTTCAGTTTATGTCTCAGTTGTTGAATATTGTTATGTTTGCTGAAAATAAACGCAGTTGACAGTGAGAGGAGGTTTCTTTTTTTGCTGAGTTTAGTTGTCATATCAGGAGATATCTTTACACGACACGTTTTTAAGAATATTAGTTCATTTGTCCTGCAGACAGTGGGGCTAGCTAGCTAGGCTTGATTGGAGGGTAACTTTTAAAGCTAACTGGTAACCTAGCTTGCTAACAAATAACAAAATTGTCTTTGCTTCAGGGATTTTTTTTACCCCCATCAAGCTTCAAGGTGACAACTAACATTTTAAAATGTTGAGGCAAATGTTGTATTACCACTTCATATAAGCTATCTAACAGTAGTTAACTAACTTAGCTATCTAGCTAAATAACTTAGCTAGCTTGTTTCAGTTAGTTTTCTCATCATGAAGCAGATAGAGTAGGTAACTTCTGGTATGGTTATGGGAAATGACAATGTTTTCTTGCAATATTGACACGTTTTTGGTTCATGATTTATGTATTGACTCTTTGGAGTGGATCAAAGACCAACACTACCACTATGTTGGGTCTGGACTACTTATGTCATGCAGTACAAAGCAAATGAATTACTTAAAAGTCATACAATGTGATTTTCTGGATTTTTGTTTTAGATTCCGTCTCTCACAGTTGAAGTGTACCTATGATAACATTTACAGACCTCTATATGCTTTGTAAGTAGGGAAAACCTGCAAAATCGGCAGTGTATCAAATACTTTTTCTCCCCACTGTATATATATAGTGTATCTATCCCCTGATTGTCATTTCCTGACCTTAGAGAGCCTTTTTATGTCTCTATTTGGTTTGGTAAGGGTGTGATTTGGGGTGGGCATTCTATGTTTTGTTTTCTATGATTTTGTGTTTCTATGTTTTGGCCGCGTATGGTTCTCAATCAGGGACAGCTGTCTATCGTTGTCTCTGATTGGGAACCATACTTAGGTAGCCCTTTTCCCCTCATTTCGTTGTGGGTAGTTAACTTTGTTTGTGGCACGTAGCCCTGTAAGCTTCACGGTTGTTTAAAAGTAATGCACACTCACCACGCTGCATTCAACAACGGCCATGACAGAACTACTCACCACCAAAGGACCAAGCAGCGTGATAAAGAGGACTCCTGGATGTGAGAGGAGATCCTGGACGGAAAGGGACCCTGGACGCAGGCCGGGGAGTATCGCCGTCTGAGGGAGGAGATGGAGGCAGCTAAGGCGGATTGGCGGCGATAGGAGGAGGCAAGTCAGCGAAGCAGGCACGAGAGGCAGCCCCCCCAAAAAAATTTGTGGGGGGCACATGGGGAGATTGGCAGAGTCGGAGTTTAGACCTGAGCCAACTCCCCGTGCTTACCGTGGGGAGCATGTGACTGGTCAGTGTTATGGGGTGATTCGCACAGTGTCTCGAGTGAGCATTCTCAGGCCGGTGTGCTCTGTGCCAGCGTCCTGCATTTGCCGGGTGGAAGTGGGCATCCAGCCAGGATGGGTTGTGCCAGCTCTGTGCTCGAGACCGCCAGTGCGCCTTCACTGCCCAGTGTATCCGATGCCCGCACCATGCACCAGGACTCCTGTGTGTCTCTCCAGCCCAGTGACGATCCATGGCAAGAAGCCTCCAGTGATGATCCATGGCACGAAGCCTCCAGTGATGATCCATGGCACGAAGCCTCCAGTGATGTTCCTTGGCAAGAAGCCTCCAGTGAGGAGTCATGGCACGAAGCCTCCAACGACGGTCCGGATCCTCCAGTGACGGTTCCCAGTCCGGAGCTCACAGCGAGGGTCCCCAGTCCGGGGTCGGCGACGAGGGTCCCCGCAAAAGAGGTGCCACCAAAGTGGGGTGAGCCAGTGGTGGAGCGGGGTCTGCGTCCCGCACCTGAGCCGCCACCGCGGATGGATGCCCACCCAGACCCTCCCCTATAGGTTCAGGTTTTGCGGCTGGAGTCCGCACCTTTGGGGGGGGGGGGGGGGGGGTACTGTCACGCCCTGACCTTAGAGAGCCTTTTTATGTCTCTATTTGGTTTGGTGAAGGTGTGATTTGGGGTGGGCATTCTATGTTTTGTTTTCTATAATTCTGTGTTTCTATGTTTTGGCCGGGTATGGTTCTCAATCAGGGACAGCTGTCTATCATTGTCTCTGATTGAGAGCCATACTTAGGTAGCCCTTTTTCTGTTAATATTAATGATGTTAATGATCTTCAGGTCGGAGCTCTAGAACGAGGCCTGAGTTTCCGAATTATGAGCTGGATGACTTCATTGACAGCATGGCCAATGTTGAATGTATATCCTTTTAAACTTGGAAAAGAGACCCTTAAACCCAGACTTGGACTCCACTAGTGATTGCTTTACAATGCTTGCAGTTAGCCAATGATTCCTTCCAAACTACTCATTGTTGGATTTGTAATTTCCAACTTGTTGTGTAATGTTTATCTCCAATGGCCGATGAACACCGATACATTTGATCTATAATTTCTCTTCATAATTTCTCTTCATATGACAAGAATTGAAAAGTATTTGCGAGTAGATTGTCGACTTCATTCATGATGATGACTGCTGACTGAAAGTCTGATGTTGGCATGATGAGTCCAATCCAAGCTACTGTAGATATAACGTGATTTGATGTTATTTTACCTGTGGCCAATGAACCTTCTTGGATGGGCACGTCTAATGTAACTCTATGGCAGCACCCAAGAGGCTTGAATTTTCGAGCTCTCCACATAGATTTTGCGGTGATGTAGTTTCCCCACGAGTGACAGAATACTGAGCCAATCACGGGTCAACTAGAGAACATCACCAACCCCTAAGCTCCGTATTTTCCACTGGCTGCCCCACCACCACAGGAAGCACTGAGCTAGATTGAAACACCTGCATTTTGGAGCTGACTTACTCAAGAAAGCAAAAAATATATGCGGCATTATTAACTCAATGATTTTTTATTTATTTTTTACATTATTTGCAAACTGATATGTGACACATATTAATGCCAAAATAACAAGCATAACAGGCAAAACATTATAATATACTGTATATACAGTACCAGCCAAAAGTTTGGACACCTACTCATTGCAAGGTTTTTCTTTATTTGTTCTATCTTCTACATTGTAGAATAATAGTGAAGACATCAACATGATGAAATAACACAGATGGAATCATGTAGTTACCAAAAAAGTGTTAAACAAATCAAAATATATATTTTATATTTGAGATTCTTCAAAGTCACCACCCTTTGCCTTGATGACAGCTTTGCACACTCTTGGCATTCTCTCCACCAGCTGCATGAGGTAGTTACCTGGAATGCATTTCAATTAACAGGTGTGCCTTGTTAAACATACATTTGTGGATTTTCTTTCCTTATTAATTCATTTGAGACAATAACTTGTGTTGTGACAAGGTAGGGTTGGTATATAGAAGATAGCCCTATTTGGTAAAAGACCAAGTCCATATTATGGAAAGAACAGCTCAAATAAGCAAAGTGAAACAACAGTCCATCATTACTTTACTCTCAGCTTGACACCCCCAGGGATGGAGATCAAAGGTGTCTATCATACAGATCAGCCGGACAAAATCCTGTTTTATTAATCATAGCTGAGGCAATTTATACAGTAACACCCCTCCTCCGGACCACTCGAGCCCGACCAGCCCCGCCAGTGCCTGTTGCATTCAGGGAAGCTAATTTGTCTTTAGAGGACCTCATTTGCATCGACATTACCTGAGGAGAACTTGTAAATGGATCCCACCACCTCTGACAATTTAGACGGAGCTGGCATCTCTGTTTTGTCAGAGGGAACAAGTCAATTGATAGGCAATGGGGAATAGTTCTGAAATTTTCCTCTAGTGCATTGTAATTACCTGGCACACTGAGTAGTGACTGGTATGGTAGCTGTTCTGCTTCCATGATTTTCGGGACCCCGTGGCTGTGGTGTGCATCCAGTGTTGACCGCTCATTCGTTTAATATCTTTACACACCTCTCCAGGAGCTGCATTAGGGAAAAGACATTGTGTGTAATTATGTTGAATGTTGTCATTTGAGGGTGTGCTTGCACTGATCAGCTTGAGTTGTCAGTGTGGTCTTAAGGATAATCTCATGAAACTAAGATACCTACAGTTGTTGACTGAAGATACCAATCAGCTGATCTAATTATCTTTAATTAATTAGTGATTGTGTTACACAGTAAGGGATGGTATTCTGTCATTATGAGCTATTTGGAAGTGTCTCTCAAAGCTGGAGGACATTTGCCCCACATGTACATTTCCCCATCACTCAGAAACCTATAGTTTCTTGCTGTCATACTATGAAAATTGCCTTTGAAAATATTGAGGCATACTGTACATTTATTTCAAGTGTCATTTACCGTAACTAATTATTTATTAAGATCTTACAAAGAGAGAATCATTGTGCCACTGACAAATAAAGGCACTATGGTGCAAGATACTGGGTACAGTATCATCATTAGTGTCAGTTAAAGGTGCACTTCCTCTGTTAACCACTGCATGAATTAGGTCAGACTGGGTTTCATAACCAGAATCACACTGTGGGTGACTATCCCCCATGGGATACCTCAGACACCCAATTTATACAAATCTTGGGTGAATGATCCGTCTTGCCATAGAGAGCCGGCATTTACAGAATTACACTGATTGACCCAAAGGGGGCTCTATAGTAATCAACGGAAATTTGAAAAACTTTGAACAAGCATATCTCCTGTCAAGTTTGAGGTATATTCTGTACCTATAGTGCCTAGTGAAAGTCTTTACACCCCTTGCACAGTGTTCACATTTCGCTGTGTTAAAATGACATCAGAAATGTTTTACATTTGATTTTCTTACCGATCTATACAACCCAATCCACATTATCTAAGTGAAATAAACATTCTAGAACATTTTACCCCCCAAAAATAATGTCTTGATTGCATATTTCTTCACACCCCCATAGTTAATACTTAATGTAAGCACAATTTGCAGTTATTACAGCTCTGAATAATTTTGAATAGAATTCTACCAACTTTGCACAACTTTTAGGGCAACATACAGTGAGGCAAAAAAAGTATTTAGTCAGCCACCAATTGTGCAAGTTCTCCCACTTAAAAAGATGAGAGAGGCCTGTCATTTTCATTATAGGTACACTTCAACTATGACAGACAAAATGAGAAGAAAAAAAAATCTGAAAATCAAATTTTTTAGGAATTTATTTGCAAATTATGGTTGAAAATAAGTATTTGGTCAATAACAAAAGTTTATCTCAATACTTTGTTATATACCCTTTGTTGGCAATGACAGAGGTCAAACGTTTTCTGTATATCTTCACACGGTTTTCACACACTGTTGCTGGTATTTTGGCCCATTCCTCCATGCAGATCTCCTCTAGAGCAGTGATGTTTTGGGGCTGTTGCTGGGCAACACAGCCTTTCAACTCCCTCCAAAGATTTTCTATGGGGTTGAGATCTGGAGACTGGCTAGGCCACTCCAGGACCTTGAAATGCTTCTTACGAAGCCACTCCTTCGTTGCCCGGGTGGTGTGTTTGGGATCATTGTCTTGCTGAAAGACCAAGCCACGTTTCATCTTCAATGCCCTTGCTGATGGAAGGAGGTTTTCACTCAAAATCTCACGATAAATGGCCCCATTCATTCTTTCATTTAGACGGATCAGTCGTCCTGGTCCCTTTGCAGAAAACCAGCCCCAAAGCATGATGTTTCCACCCCCATGCTTCACAGTAGGTATGGTGTTCTTTGGATGCAACTCAGTATTCTTTGTCCTCCAAACACGACGAGTTGAGTTTTTACCAAAAAGTTATATTTTGGTTTCATCTGACCATATGACATTCGCCCAATCTTCTTCTGGATCATCCAAATACACTCTAGCAAACTTCAGACGGGCCTGGACATGTACTGGCTTAAGCAGGGGGACACATTTGGCACTGCAGGATTTGAGTCCCTGGCGGCGTAGTGTGTTACTGATGGTATGCTTTGTTACTTTGGTCCCAACTCTCTGCAGGTCATTCACTAGGTCCCCCCGTGTGGTTCTGGGATTTTTGCTCACCGTTCTTGTGATCATTTTGACCCCACGGGGTGAGTTCTTGCGTGGAGCCCCAGATCGAGGGAGATTATCAGTGGTCTTGTATGTCTTCCATTTTCTAATAATTGCTCCCACATTTGATTTCTTCTAACCAAGCTGCTTACCTATTGCAGATTCAGTCTTCTCAGCCTGGTGCAGGTCTACAATTTTGTTTCTGGTGTCCTTTGACAGCTCTTTGGTCTTGGCCATAGTGGAGTTTGGAGTGTGACTGTTTGAGGTTGTGGACAGGTGTCTTTTATACTGATAACAAGTTCAAACAGGTGCCATTAATACAGGTAACGAGTGGAGGACAGAGGAGCCTCTTAAAGAAGAAGTTACAGGTCTGCGAGAGCCAGAAATCTTGCTTGTTTGTAGGTGACCAAATACTTATTTTCCACCATAATTTTCTAATAAATTCATAAAAAATCCTACAATGTGATTTTCTGGATTTTTCCCCCTCATTTTGTCCGTCATAGTTGAAGTGTACCTATGATGAAAATTACAGGCATCTCATCTTTTTAAGTGGGAGAACTTGCACAATTGGTGGCTGACTAAATACTTTTTTGCCCCACTGTTGTTTTTGTCAGAATTGCTCAAGCTCATTAATTTGTATTCCGTTTTTAGATGTAATGTGAAGACTTTACAACAGGTGTGCAACAAGTTCCCAAAAGGACCTAAAAGCTTGCCCAGTTACATTTTCCGCAATTGTTTACTGTTGCCTTGTTAATTTATGTTAGTTTGAGGGCAAACAATGTGCAACTGAAATTAATTGGAATGAATGTGACACTGCGCTCCTGAATGGCCCTGTGCTCAAGTGTAGGTTGTCGTTCATTGAGCTGTGGTGTTAATGAAATGATTGTGACCAAACATCAGGACTACAGTGTTTCCATAATTGGTCTTGATATGATTTGTACTTATACATATCTTAAACGCTGTAATATTTAGTTAAACATGCAACTTCATTCTGACATATTGACATGTAAACATATCAACATGACTTACAGGAACCTAGCTACATCATTAGCACTGCGTTATTTGAACTTTAAGTCAGTTCAAACATACACTCTGGCTTCAAAGTGCATGTAGTGGTCTTCCATGGGGAATTCAACTTTTTCTATAACTTGCAGTATATTTAGCTTTCTTCTTCTGGCTAGTTGCAGCATTGAACCATAGCCCACTCTGGGCCGGCCTATACTCCAGCTCATTAGCACTAAGCTGTTGTGGTATCATACAATTAGCGAAAGGTCACGGCTGTCATTGTAGAGACAGTCTCTCCCACAGAATGTATGTTGCTTCGCCAAAGGTTCTGAATGATCAACTCCGAAATGCTCCACGGCCCCAAGAAACATTTACAGAGTATTTTGAGCTCTATCATAGAAGTTAACAGGATGGACAACCATCGAGAAGGACCACTGATAGCATTGAGAATAATGGATTTAATTTCATTAATCATTTCTTAAAATTGCCTTTACAAATGCAAATACAGCCATTAAACACAGGAACAATTTCAGATGGTAGAGTAGCGTATTGACGAATGGGTGAAAAACACTCTCCATCTTTGTTTTAAATTGAATCAATTTCAAGTGGTCCTGTACGGCTCAGTTGGTAGAGCACGGTGTTTGAAAAGCCAGGATTGTGGGTTTGATTCCTGTCACCTCCCATACATAAAATCTACGTATGCATGACTGTAGGTCAATTAGACCTTTTTCACACCTTATTCAGAAAATCATTTACTTTGCCAAGGAACTAGTTTAAGTACATGGAGCATTCACTTTTATTAAACACCAGATGAGATAGGGGAAGATGGCTGGACACAAGGGGTGTTTCCCAATATGCATACTACCGTGATCAACACTCCTCCCATGCTCCGAGTGAGTTCTTCGAGGGCGTTCTCTTTGAGTACGTTCTAATTTGAGAAGCACTGCACACTCCTGTGCTATTGCATTACCTTTGTTTTTGTTGTTGTCAATTGTGTCATCCACATGGGAAAAGTCTAAACGGGATCTTTATGACGTCCTAACTCTAAAGTCACCCAATTGAAGCTGAAAATTTAAACAAGTCAAGTTTAAGGTTAGGATTAGGTAAGGGTTATGGTTTAGGTTAGGGTAATGGTAGGGGTTAAGATTAGGGTTGGGTAATAGGGTAGGGGCGTCCCAAGGATTCCGGATAACACCCATCAACATAGCCCATAGGCATGTCGGCTGCTCATCTGTCCATGCTGGTCTTTCCTGGATCACGACTACCATCTGTAACTGTTTTGTCAAACATTTGTAGATCCAAACATCTGATTTAGTTTAATATTGCATTATTGTCAGTAAAGCAATTGAGATTGTTAATACATTTGTGTTTTGTATTATTTAGCTTCATAATGAAAGGATTGATAATGCCTGCATAAGCACAACATAAATGTGTTACAAGGCATCTATAACAATATGTCATGCTGTAAAAAGGGTTCATAAATGTGGTATAACTACGTGAAATAATCATGCATGTCAAATGGGACATAACCCACTTACACTACATGACTAAAAGTATGTGGACTTCTGCTCGTCGAACATTTCATTCCAAAATCATGGGCATGGTGCTTCCAGAGGCAGTTTGGAACTTGGTAGTGAGTGTTGCAAGCGAGGACAGACGATTTTCACACACTTCAGCAATCGCCGGTCCTGTTCTGTGAGCTTGTGTGGCCGACCACTTCACGGCTGAGCCGTTGTTTCTCCTAGACATTTCCACTTCGCAATAACAGCACTTATAGTTGACCGGGGCAGCTCAACCTGGCAGAGCTTGAGAGGATATGCAGAGAAGAATGGGAGAAACTCCCCAAATACAGGTGTGCCAAGCTTGTAATGTCATACCCAAGAAGATTCAAGGCTGTAATTGCTGCCAAAGGTGCTTCAACAAAATACTGAGTAAAAGGTCTGAATCCTTATTTAAATGTGATATTTCTTGATTTTAATTTTGATACATCTAAAAACCTGTTTTTGCTGTGTCATTATGGGGTATTGTGTGTAGATGGATGATGGAAAAATAAGGCTGTGATGTAACAAAATGTGGAAAAATTCAAGGCCTCTGAATACTTCCCGAATGCACTAGAATTATGAAGTTAAAAGTTTGTTTATGTAGTTATCTTGTGTCATCTGTATTGCCATTCGCCTGGCTGGCTGGCTGGCAGGCAGGCAGCAGATTGAGTGATATGCAGTAAAAACAACCTACAACTAATGTTATGCAAGGGAGATGACTAGCTACCAATTATTTGTGTCTAGCTAGCTAGCTGGTTATCCCTATTTACTTAACATGGGGTTGAGATCTACGCATACTAGAGTGGGTGTTTTAGGTAGGTAAACATGACAAAACTAACACAGTATGAATTTATTAATGTATCAAGATAAAATATTGTACTCAGGCAGCATTTGAGATGTGAATGGGCAACATTTCATTCGAAGTCAGAGTTTATTTCTCTTGCTTCAGCCCAAATAATGTCTGCCATTGATTTAAATCATTTTTGCATTGTTTTTTACATGGTTCAATTTTTGCACATACTCTCCATTGAAGCTTGCATCGATTCATGCTTCAAAATGTGTACAAGCGGAGTATGCATCCGAGAAGTGCCCTCTGTGCTCAGTTTAGCATACTTTGATTTGGACTCGGAGCACAGTAGTATTCATACTGAGAAACACCCAAGGTTATCGTCCAAGAAGCCACAAGAGCAAGAGGTGCAATATTGATACAGTGGGAATTAGCATTTTTATTAGAAAATGCCAATAGATTCTGATTCATATCTATAACTTGCTAAAGGTGACTAAGGGTATACTGGGAACATGACCATTAATCAAACAACATTGATCTCTTGTGTTCCTCTCTCCTTTCAGATAATACTCACTAAAATGCACTTGTTAGAGCAACCTGTCCTACTTTTCTGCACATTAAACAAATAAGAAAAGCATTGTACTCAGAAATGTTGTGTAATCTCTCAGGACACATTTGGGAAAGTGTTTGACATGTATCCACATGAACATATAAGTATAATATTATATAGGAGATATTAAAGTCACTAACAGTGGTTGGTTTGGTATTCCATTGTTCCTATGCAGCTGTTGGTTTGTCAAGACTAATCTTCTTTATTTGCTCTCAAACGAATGCTGTCTCTACAAACTGCCTAAGGATTCAGAGACCAGTTTAACATATAAATTCAGCAAAAAAAGAAACATCCCTTTTTCAGGACCCTGTCTTTCAAAGATAATTCTTAAAATTCCAAATAACTTCACAGATCTTCATTGTAAAGGGTTTACTGTTTCCCATGCTTATTCAATGAACAATAAACAATTAATGAACATGCACCTGTGGAACAGTTGTTAAGACACTAACAGCTTACAGACGGTAGGCAGTTAAGGACACAGTTATGAAAACTTAGGACACTAAAGAGGCCTTTCTACTGACTCTGAAAAACACCAAAAGAAAGATGCCCAGGGTCCCTGCTCCTCTGCGTGAACATGTCTTAGGCATTCTGGAAGGAGGCATGAGGACTGCAGATGTGGCCAGGGCAATAAATTGCAATGTCCATACTGTGAGACGCCTAAGACAGCACTACAGGAAGACAGGGCGGACAGCTGATCGTCCTCGCAGTCGCAGACCACGTGTAAAAATATCTGCACAGGATCGGTACATCCGAACATCACACCTGTGGGACAAGTACAGGACGGCAACAACAACTGCCCGAGTTACATAAGGAACACACAATCCCTCCATCAGTGCTCAGACTGTGCTCAGTGCTCAAACCCACCTTCGCTGGACCAGACAGGACTGGCAAAAAATGCTCTTCACTGACGAATTGTGGGTTTGTCTCACCAGGGGTGATGGTCGGATTTGCGTTTATCGTCAAAGGAATGATCGTTTAACCGAGGCCTGTACTCTGAAGCAGGATCGATTTGGAGGAGGAGGGTCCGTCATGGTCTGGTGCGGTGTGTCACAGCATCATCGGACTGAGCTTGTTGTCATTGCAGGCAATCTAAAGTTGTGCGTTACAGGGAAGACATCCTCCTCCCTCATGTGGTACCCTTCCTGCAGGCTCATCCTGACATGACCCTCCATCATGACAATGCCACCAGCCATACTGCTCATTCTATGTGTGATTTCCTGCAAGACAGGAATGTCAGTGTTCTGCCATGGTCAGAGAAGAAACCAGATCTCAATCCCATTGAGCACGTCTGGGACCTGTTGGATCGGAGGGTGAGGGCTAGGGCCAGTTCCCCCCAGAAGTGTCTGGAAACTTGCAGGTGCCTTGGTGGAAGAGTGGGGTAATCTCACAGCAATAACTGGCAAATCTGGTGCAGTCCATGAGGAGGAGATGCACTGCAGTACTTAATGCAGCTGGTGGCCACACCAGATACTGACTGTTAGTTTTGATTTTGACTCCCCCTTTGTTCAGGGACACATAATTCAATTTCTGTTAGTCACATGTCTGTGGGGCTTGTTCAGTTTATGTCTCAGTTGTTGAATCTTGTTATGTTCATACAAATATTTACACATGTTAAGTTTGCTGAAAATAAACGTAGTTGACAGTAAGATGAGTTTTTTTTGCTGAGTTTATTTGAATATACTCAACTACATCTAAATTTAGAAGAAAAGAATAACACAAAGTTTTAGGTTCTGTATTGTGTGTCAGATCTCAGGATTGTTTAGTTCACCAGGTTCGTTGTGGAGGACTTGCATATGGCCATGGAAAATAAATGAGCTTTTCAAAGTATGTGTAGGTGGAATAATTCAGTGAAGATGTGCTACAATAAACACAATTATGCCTATGCACCCTCAACAGCAGCTTGCAGTGGAGAGAGAGTCTGGGCATATCAACTCCCACATTGACAAGTTATCATTGATTCCAATATACTGCAGCTATTGCTAGTTGTTTTTGTGTGTGTGTGTGTGTGTGTGTGTGTGTGTGTGTGTGTGTGTGTGTGTGTGTGTGTGTGTGTGTGTGTGTGTGTGTGTTGTGTGTGTGTGTGTGTGTGTGTGTGTGTGTGTGTGTGTGTGTGTGTGTGTGTGTGTGTGTGTGTGTGTGTGTGTGTGTGTGTGTGTGTGTATGTGTGTGTGTGTGGATTTGTGTGTTTATTTTTAAAAAAATTTAGGGGTTTGTGATTTTTTGTAAATTTTTATTATATATATTTTTTCAGCCAATTTGTGTGAGCGAGTGTGTGTGTGATTTACTTTGCATATCCAGGACATCCAGAAAGACCAAAGGCAAACAATGTGGAGAGTCAATAATAGAATCTAACAGATAGTGACTGTACAACAGCAAAAGTATTTCAAAGAAAGTTACTCTGATTGTGTTGGCATTGATTGTCCTCATTAAGACCGGATACTTTGACGAGGCAGCTTTATTTACATGGGAATCTATCCAGCTAGAAATAGAGAGCAGAAGTGCGGTACAGTGAAAATCTACAGAGAAATGTTGGGAACATTTTGGAACATGATTTCATCTCAAGAAAAATGTGATATATTCAAAACATTTTATAAATGTTCAATGTAAATGTTATTAAATGCGCCTCTTGGAAGCATATACAGTATACCACTAAAACAAGAAACCAATGGTGATTTGCACCAATAGTAGAACAGCTTAAACATTCTTGCACTGCTTTAACCAATTTCTTTACCCATCCTCCAATCAGAGAAAGAGGGCTGGCTAGGCTACAAATGTAATATCTATCTGAAGACCAACAGTAATGCAGCCCAAAGAAGCCTGCTCACAGTAAAAGCTATTTCCAATGAGTTCCCCTTTTGAGTGGAGAGGTTTCGATAGCCGCCTGCGAATGACTAAAGGATTAAAAAGGCCCTTCCTTACGCAGCAGTGCAGGCACCCAGTGTGCTTTACCTTAGCAAGCCTCACCTCCTCCTCTTCCAGCTAATGGCTTTCATAGCTCACTGTCTGTCAGAGCCTGAAGGAGCGGGGATGGCCATTATGGGTGACTGCCTCAGCCCCGCAGGGATTGGCCACCTGTAAGGAAGTGACTAAACAGGAACAGGAACAGAGCGGCTTATGGACAGGTGGTGTGCACCATGGGGGGCCAGAAGGGGCAAGAGTTAGGGTGAGGGAATGATCATTCCGACCCCTATGATGTGTCCTTTTAAAAGCTTTTTATCCTGACTTTTTTGGCCATGATTGTTTGTAGCTTGCACAAGCACACAGACAGACAATCACTCACGCACCCACACAATGCTTTGCATACAATACATACAAGTTACAGTAATATACTAATTGTCTGTCTGATCTTTCTATCTTTGTTCAATCATTTTAATTGCAGCAGAGGTTGTACATGTCTAGTGTGAATCACAATGGAATAATGTTAACCACTTCTCAAATCCAACCACCCACCCTTGGCATGTTTACCTGCACAGTGCTCATAATTTGAATAAGCAGGCATTCAAATTGCTGTGAATACGGCTAGGGAATAACTTGTCTTTTTGCAGCATCAACCACAAACAAGATATAAATTACTGCTGTCATAATCACACCGTATAATCTCTTGAATTTATTATTAAACACTTTGGAACAGCAACTTTCTGTTAAAAAAAATCCACAAAATATGTTGTCTCCCAGGATATTCTCATCTGAATTGATTCGGTCACATGGTCATTAAAATGTGCCGTTTCTCAGACTGGGAGATTTATGGTCAGATGGAGGGTTTGGAAGAGGTAAATTCATTGCGGTGTGTTGCACTTGCTAAGGCACCACCTGTTCAACAGCAAATCCAAGGGGAATCACTGCAATTTATTACATACCCACTCTGGAGAACAGCTTGTTTGGCGCTCCATGCCCACTGGACAGTTTGGAACTCAGCCCACCAGTTCCCGTGGAACTCGTGAAACTCGTGAAAAGTCCACATACCTAGACTAGACATGTATCGTACTTTTTTTCGGTTAAGTTTTAACTTAATGAAATTACTAATTTAAAAGTTTTTCTTCAAACTAGAGGTTGTGGTGGGTTATTAAACAAACAAGTTACAGGAATACAATGTCTCATTGCAAATGTAGCCTATTTGCATCTGCAGCTTGATAAAATGATCAATGTTTTTTCCTTGGCCTTAACACCTAAACCCTGTTGCAATGTTATACTTCCTCCTGACACCTTCATGTAAAAAGGGCATGTTTATTCCAGCTAATGATTTTTAAGGTGCCTCGTGATAAAACTGCAGTCTCAGATAAACAACAGTAGGGGTTAGAGAGCTCCGAGCTGTATCTGCATGGTGGCTATAATTGGCTGAGAATAGAGAGCACAACTTCCATGCTTCTCTTAATGGATTGAAACACCTCTCAAGATTTCCAAAACAAATTAAATAAACTGAGTATTGACATGATATGTCAATATATATTTTTAATGATGGACAACTGTGCTCTTATTGGATTGATACTGAAAGTTCAAAATGCCAGTGACAGCGGTTCTATTAAAGGAACTCAATATGCGTATAATCTGGCTCTAATATTTCTGAATCCAGAACAAGGATTATGTGCCATTTAAGATAAGTATGATGTCTAGAGTAGCATACCATAACCCCATGTGTATCTGCAGCATCCAGAAGATGGCACTGTTCACAACAGAGTAATAATGTAGAGACAGCGCGAGTGACATATGGGTCGACAGCTAAAAACAGAGGCAGAATAAGGTTATTGATTCAGGACTAGTTTCTTGTTGCTACCATTGCAGAGACCTGGGGAGTGAGTTTATGACTGTGTCTGATTGCGTGTTGCTGAAAATGAATTCAATTAGCACACTATCCCATGGATGAGACATGCCTTGAAGGATAAATGAGTGTGAGATTGAATTATGCTCGCACTATATCAGATTAATGACAGATCCAATTATTTATTCCATCGTCTGTTGTTTTCACTCAAAGATGTTTATGCACACTGATAATCTTACTATTTGTATTAAATAATATCTGGATACCGAAAGTATCCAGACAATACAAATGCCTATTTTTCAGTAAGACTTTACTCTGTAGTAGAGGACTTGCACACCTGTCTGCTTTCCAAGTGAAGAACAAAACATACTGTTTGTAGTGCAGTAACCATATCATATTCACAACTGTCTAAGACGCCATCCAATCACATGCTATGGTGTCTTTAAATTAGACATCTTGCTTTAAAAGTTATGGTTACATTATATAATTCCCCTTTTGGCTTAATCCGGTAATGAGCATAGTTTATTATTAATTGCCTATTTCAATTCCATTACAAGAATGGAAAGACACAGGCAGTTCATCCATTTCATCTTCCAATTATTTAATATAAGTCTGATGTAGATGATAAAACAAAATGGCCATAATCTGTTAATAACATCTTGTTCCAAAGAAATCAAGAACTGTCTGGCTTAAAGTAGAACACTTCTTCAAATGGATAGTGTCAGGATAATTGAAAAGTTGTGAACAAGATTTATCATTTGGTCTCATAATCCAGATATTGTATTGTGTTACCCTTCGCAGTCACCAATACTTAATTCAGGTGTCTTTAGGACAGTGCAAACAAACTTTGATGAATAACCTCTGATACGTTTTTTTGGACTAGATATGATCTTTCGTGAGTAGAATTATTTCCATATTTAGACTCTGATGTTAACAACTCCCACAAACAAACTGTCCTTTGAATAGTCTGATTCATGGCATGGCTGAATTTTACTAGAATAACATTACACCACAGTCACAGCAATGTTTTATCTAGAAGTTTACAGTATTTTGTAATTGGGTGAGCAACCATCCTGGGTTTTTGTGTGAAATTGATTGGAAACTTTTCTGTTGGACTCAGTTGACTTTCTCTGCAAAAATCGTTGAGCTTCAAATGTCATGTCCCTCTCAGGTTGTGTGAATGTTTATTTACTTACCATTTTCCCAGGGTGAAACATTTCTTGAGGTAATAAAAATGAGTTTTCTCACCGCTCGTTTTAATTGGATTTACTTAATTTCACAGGACCAATTTACAATTCATTATCTTCCAATTTGCCAACCATGAGGAAGGTGCATTCTGGGTTAATTGTTGTTTAATGGAGAATCACGGCAAAATAAAAAAAACATGTATTCAAATGTAATTTGTATTATTCAATGGCGTGGAAATCAAATGTACAACGTTGAAAGCTGATAACACACCTGCTAGCACTCTCACTGAGAGGAACAATGATGACTCACGTAGATGATAGTTGAAAAATTATGATATTAAAGTTCAGTAGAATGTTTTATCTAATAACTAGCCTTTCATTGTCCTACGATTTGTTAATTAATTTCATTGATAAGTTTGCTGAAACTCTGGTCCATCTTTAGCTTATTTTGGGATAGAAGCAGATGAAAGGATTCTGGAAATATATAGGAATCGTCTGTACTTTTGTTTGATGCATGATGCAGCTTTGTAGTAAAAGGGCATCATACATATCTTGGTATGGATGCCCTCAGAATATCTTGGATCAGTGTAAAACAAAACTCATATATGCCAAATCATAAGGAATTTTTCATGGACATGTACACTGACTCCATACTGCTCAAGAGTGCTTATTACAGTAGATATCACATGGAATATGGACAAACATCCATACATAACTTAGTACTATCATACTTAACTTTTCTTTTAACTTCGCAGAATTTTGGGGGGTTCGAAGATGCCCTATAAAATGAAACACACCAGACAACATTGGATTCTTATTGGATTCTTATTTTTTTTTAGGGGGGGTTGGCTATTGGATATAAATCACAAAAGTATAAGGGAATAAAGTATAGCTGCAGTTGGCACCAGCTAGTGTCAGACAGATGCAGTTGCTCAGCCCGGAGAACAGGAGGTGAGGGCATGATTTGAATTGGAAACTTCTGTAAGTCACAATGACAACCAAACAGATCCCTGCTGTGAGACACAGGATTGATGCATTGTCTTACTGACGGCACACCTTGAATAACTTAAACCATAGTTACACATCCTGGTACAAAAAAAAAGCATGGACATGTGACTGGCCTAATATGGACAGTGTGTAGGTACAGTATATACAGATATCAAGGAGATTTAGAGTTTTGGATTTACCTTGTTCATCTATTTACTTTTCATCTTTCTTCTTCCCCAACCAGCGAGTGAAGCTGTATTTGTAGATCATGTGCTATTTACAGAACAGATGGCGGATTTACTTGGAATGCATGGAATACGCCCGACGACAGCCTCCAATTTGTCAAAGACCTGTGAATTGGAGTTTGAAACCCCTTGATTCATGAGATTACTGTCAGGGGAATAACTGTGTTTCAAGCCTGTCAGTCGTCCTATTCTCCCGCTGGGCCCGGATTCACAGATCCAAAGAGTGAATAGATAAATACCCTCTCACTTGTAAGATATGCCTCTTCTTTGTCTGTAGGTTCAAAGCCTGGTCAGCCTGCAATGTCTCACCTGTCATCTCTCTCTCTTGGCCCCTCCTACAGTGCATGACAGTTAATCCACAGGGATGCCCCACAGAGGCAGAAGTATAAACTAGCTTTAGCATTGGCATTCACTTGGGCCAAGAGGAAAATCTTGTTCTTTGTATCACAGTCAGTTTTCGGGCAATTTACTTCCTGAAACATCCTCAAGCTAGCAGTTTCTTTCAAGAAAGGAAAAGAAAGCATTGAGAGGTCTGAGAGGTGGCTCATAAATTGTATTTAACCATCATTGACTGGGTATTCCTTTCAATAGGAGTGCTTCTACAATCCTAAGGCGTTAACCTGCCCTTGACTGGAAATTCATATTTATTGCGGCTGCTCAGGCAGTGATTTATGTTGTTTTTCTTGCAACAGCCAAAAATAATGCGGCAGCTCCGCCATAGGCAGGTCCCTCCTCCCCTTGTCTGCTCTCTAACAGCCATGAAAAGCTTCAGAGCTGGGTGCCACAGAGTGGTGATTTGAATACAAGAAAACACACAAACACTCAGTCTCTCTCACGCACACACACACACACACACACACACACACACACACACACACACACACACACACACACACACACACACACACACACACACACACACACACACACACACACACACACACACACACTCTTGCACAGTCACTTACATGCATAGAGGAAAACAACATGTCTACACAGAAAAGCAAATCATGTAGACAGAAACAGCACATGGACAGCAACAGCAGAAAGAGATTACTGTAATCTGGTGAAGGAGGGAGGGTTAATGAGTTGCTTGTTATCTGATATATTTTCAGAGGCTCGGAGGACGAGCCATAACAAAGTGTGAGTCAAGCAAAATAAAGTTAATAGGCACTTTGTCACCGAGCAGTCCGCAGAGTCAGGCCCAGCCTCTGTGGCCTATTTAACAAATAAGAGCAAGGAGAAAAGCATTCGCTTCAGCATAATCAGTGGTTATGCAGCATCGAGTCAGGCTGATTTGGCAAGGGGAAGGTAGCAAGAGAGCACAGATAAATGGGAGCACAGTTAGGGGACAAGGAGTGATGGATTTTCACCTTCTGTACCAGAATAAATGTCAATGAAATTAATAAATGTGACTACCTACCACATTAGGGACAAGGCATTAGGAGACAAACACATTTTGGCAACATATCTGGACATATAATTTCTTTAACAGAAAACATCAAAAAGAAATCCATACACCTGGATAAATGAGCAAACAAATATTTGAACCCTAAGCCAATCAGTAAGATACACTTTTGTCTCCCACCAGTACTTATTGTATGTGGCTACATAATGGCTCAGCCCCCAAGCAGGTTGCATTGGTGTCCCACTCTACAGTTGAAAAACTGTCACAGTAAGTGAGCTCCGATCTGAATTAGGACACAAAGTTATCAGGGTGCCATCATCCAGTGCGATCATTTCCAAAGTACGGATAAGCCTGTCTTTCCTCTTCTCTCTTTTCTACCCTCGTTCTCTTCTCCTCCACAAGACAAGAGACACGTTGAAGTGAGACAACATGGATTATAGATAACATATGGGAGGATTGCTGCTGCCCCAGGCTTTCTCTGAGTGGCTGGCTGGCTGCTCTTTGCAATACTAGCTATAATTTACTGCTGGTGGCAACTGTGTGGAGTAATGAAATTGTCTGTCTGCTTCAGAAAATAATGCAGTGCTGTGAAGGAAATTCAAATTACCAAGCGAAGGGCAGACACCATTTAATTTGCAAATGAGAAGATAAGTGTATTGTAGTGCTGTCCACCCAGTAATGTATGCTCAAGTGTTGTCATTTGCATACAGTAGCTATACACGCTTCTTATTGGCTAGAGTGCAGGGCTGTTCACCATATTGTTGTGTTCCCACAGTTGCCCCTTGTTAGTTGATTGATATCTCACTGCATGGATGCTGGATCTCCTCTTTCTGTGGCCAAGATAGCTAGCCCTACTAGCCTACGCCCTGTATAAGACCGTTCTAGTGCTCTGTATCATTTACCTTGGAAGCTGATCATTGGGTAACAACCTAAACGAATATAATGTTGGTGGACTCAGTTTGTGCCCATGCACAACATCAGAACAGTATTTATCAAGCACATTTTCTCAAACTGACGGTTGTCTTTTCCCCATCGCAGGGTGAAAGTCCAAAGAAGATTTCCTATAAAAAAAAATGGGTATAATATGAGTTAGAAATCGTGTTAGAAGTTAGCGGCCCTAACATATCTCTCTGGTGGAGAAAATGACTCTGAAATTCCTCCCCTTCTGATTTACTGTAGAAGGGGAAGCAACTCAGTTGCAAGCCCATTTCAAGGCAATCACACATAACACAATACAAATTCAGCGTGGATCCCCCCACTGTTCTTCAGTGTACTTTTTTTCATTTTCTCTGAGACAAAGACATCTCACAGGAAGAGATACAGACTGAATACTGCTACTATAACTTTCATACAGAAAGAAATGAAACACAGAGAATGAAACAATAATTGTGAGACAATGGCACTTGAGGGTTGGCATTGATGTTGGGTAAGGATTTAGGGCTGAAACCTTGATCTTTGACTGGTGTAGTGTCAAATGATTTCCTTGCCCTCATGGATTTACAGTCATTCCATTTTTTGAGTTTATTTTATTTGTTGAACACCTTTTAAAGGTTTCAGGCTGTGATTCAGGCAATGAAGATATATTTATTTTGTTATGTTGTTTTGTTAGCACTCTTTTCCATCATAATCACCTATCTGAAACAGTTGTTTTAATACGTCAAAGCAGCACAGTAGACAGGCCTTGAGTACATTCAGACACAGAGTAGATGTTTTTATTGCACAGAGTGAGGCATAAAGTCTGCCTCATACAAACCCAATTACTATTTTTAATTAGCTCTATGAATCTTTGTCTGTGTGTTGGTTTGTGTGTGTGTGCGTTGGTGCGTGTGTGTGTCTATTTTGTTGCCTCTCCGACACGCTTGGATCGTTCTGCTGCTTATTTCCCTATGCACAGCTGAAGTTATCCTACGTCGGAAATGTTCCCTATGCTAATAAGTCCCCAATTAGTCCTTGCTGTTTTGACTGGAGACTAGTTTTCATATTTCATATTAGGTCATGCATTTCAACACTTCCCCCCCGATCAGCAGGAGTTCTCCATCCCTGGCCATTTGATGTGCAGCTCTGAGAGAGTTAGGTTCCCAGTGGTCATGCTGGCTGGAGTTGAGGGGAAGACTTAAGTAGAGCACTGACCACAGCTACACGAAATGGGAATCTGAGAAATGTCAATTTTCTCTAGTGGTTAGGAGTGTGAGAGTGTTGGTTACTGATATTCAATAGGATCATACATACAATAATTCCCATGTTGTGAGCGATTCAAACCCAGAATGCATATATAATGACATATTGTACTGTCCCTTCAATAACATAATCCTCTGAGCTTTAAGAATGCTCAGAGTGGGACATGCTCTGCTATGAGCTGGCAGTGAATTTCCCACATGGGTTTGTGCCTCGTCTTTTTCAGTACCTCATGCTCACCTTTCAGCTTGCCACAGTACTAGGCAAAGGGCCAAGGAGAATTCCAAAAACGATTTTTCCAGCTGAATTTAATTTATTAAATGATATTTTGAAAGTATGGCAATTAATGTAATGAATTGGTGGATACCATTTTTATGTTCCTGGGTGCAGTATGAAGGAAGTTAGATGTAGTTTTGCGATCCAATGATAACTAACGTCTGAAAGTCTACAAGTACGCTAGCATATGTTAACGTACCTGTAGACTTATGAATATACATATATACTGTACATACACTGAGTGTACAAAACATAAAGAACGCCTTCCTAACATTGAGTTGCAACCCCCATTTTGCCCTAAGAACAACCTCAATGTGTCAGGGCATGGACTGTACAAGTTGTCGAAAGCGTTCCACAGGGCTGCTGACCCATGTTGACCCCAATGCTTCCCACAGTTAAGTCATGTTGGCTGGATGTCCTTTGTGTGGTGGACCATTCTTGATACACACGGTAAGCATGAAAAACCCAGCAGCGTTGCAGTTATTGACACAAACCTGGTCAGTCTATGTCATGGAAAGAGCATACATAAAAGGTAATTGCCGCTGCAGAATCTCCCAAAAGTGTTCTATTGAATTGAAATCTGGAGACTGAGACGGTTATGGCATATGGTTTACATCGTTTTCATGCTTATCAAACCATCCAGTGACCACTCATGCCCAATGGATGGTGGCATTGTCATCCTATGGGGGCATAACCATGCTAACCAAAATAATGGCCTGCCCAGCAATTTTACACATGAACCTAAGCATGATGGGATGTTAATTACTTTAATAATTTCAGGAACCACACCTGTGTGGAAGCACCTGCTTTCAATATACTTTGTATCCCTCATTTACTCAAGTGTTTCCATTATTTTGGTAGTTACCTGGAAACACCAACATAAAGGGTGTCAACGGGGTATTGGGTCAACACAAGCCCAAAACAGCTTCATTGCTAGAAACCATTTTCAGGTCTGCCATAGAAGTAGATTTAAGTCAAAATTGTAACTCAGACACTCAGGAATATTCACTGTCTTCTTGGTAAGCAACTCCAGTGTACACTTGGCCTTGTGTTTTAGGTTATTGTCCTGCTGAAAGGTGAATTAATCTCCCCGTGTCTGGTTAAAAGCTGAGTGAACCAGATTTTCCTCTAGGATTTAGCCTGCGCTTAGCTCCATTTAGTTTTTATTTCTATCCTGAAATGCTCCCCAGTCCTTAACGATTACAAGCATACCCATAACATGATGCAGCCACTTTGCTTGAAAATATGGAGAGTGGTACTTAGTAATGTGTTGTATTGGATTTGCACCAAACATAACACTTTGTATTCAGGACAAAAAGTGAATTGCTTCGGGCACATTTTTTGCAGTATTATTTTAGTGCCTTGTTGCAAACAGGATCCATGTATTGGAATTGTTTTTTTTCTGTAGAGGCTTCCTTCTTTTCAATCTGTCAATTAGGTTAGTATTGTGGAGTAACTACAATGTTGTTGATCCATCCTCAATATTCTCCTATCACAGACATTAAACTCTGTAACTGGCCTCATGGTGAAATCCCTGAGTGATTTCCTTTTTCATCTGCAACTGATTTAGTATCTTTGTAGTGACTGGGTGTATTGATACACCATCCAAAGTGTAATTAATACCCATCTACCAATAGGTGCCCTTCTTTGCGAGGCATTATAAAACCTCCCTGGTCTTTGTGGTTTATTCTGTTTGAAATTCGCTGCTCGACTGACGGACCTTACAGATAATTGTATGTGTGGGGTACAAAGATGAGTTAGCCATTCAAAAATCATATTAACACAGTCCATGCAACTAATTATGTGACTTGTTAAGCAAATCTTTACTTCTGAGATGATTTAGGCTTGTCATGATAAGGGGTTGAATACTTATTGACAAGACATTTCAACTTTACACTTTTTATTCATTTGTAAAAATGTAACATTATGGGGACAGTGACAAAACATCTCAATTGAATCCATTCAGGCTGTAACTCAACAAAATGTGGAAAAAGCCAAGGGGTGTGAAAACCTTCTGAAAGCATACATGATTAAATAAATCAATCAAAGAAGACATAAGCTGTGGTGAAAAGTACTCAGATTCTTAAAATGTGATTTGAGTGTTACCGAATAGACAGTTCTGGCAATAGGTTGGATTAAATTTGTATTTTCATTCCACTCAAGGCGACACATTGCTCATGGCAAATGCCTCCCTTTTTCTATTATCTCTGGTATAAGTAAGGGACATCGAAAATACATAGAAACAAATACTGAAGAGAAAACATCTAGAACTCATGTTACTGAAACTTATATTCCTTTTGCTGCTCAGCTTTAGAGTTCACAATACCCTTTGCAAGTGATGTCATCCCAAGTCAGACTTCTGGGTCATGTTCCGGATATATGGCTTCAAGATTACATAATAAATTCATGAAAACGTGTATATATATATATATATACACATTTTCATTTTCATGTATTGAGTTAGTCATACACGATGCCTTCTATTAAAATATTTGATGTTCAAGAAATAAGACACATCACCGAAATGTAGAAAGGTCTCATAAGGATAACATCTCCTGCTGCTTTGATAGCATGCCAGAGTGTGCTGCTTGTGCTGAGGATTTACAGGACGGTGAGAACCGTTAGTTACAGGCCATTTGTTGTGTTTGATATTAGATTAGTTTTTGTTTTTTTGCCAGCCAGTACTTTTTTTTAATGAAAAGAATGAACAGCTTGTTTGTAGACCGGCGAGCTGTTGATAGATGTGTAGTTCATTTGTGTAGTTTTAATGAAACGGATTACCCTTACGGCTTCGTGCTTCTTCTTGGCTGTCAAAAACGTTAACAACCGGTATATGTTAAGTTAATTCACTCAGAAACACGTTTACAATATATACTATCTTAAATGGTCGTGTTTTCATTCTTATCCTAAAAAAAACAAGGAATAAGGAAGTAAAAATGACACCTCACTCTCACATTGTATATGTGTTCATTGGCTGTATGACCACTATTAAATATGAGGTCAAACAACCACTGAAGTGCATATGGTCAATACCGCCAAGCTCAGATTGATCTGATGAAGGTAACAGACACTATGCAGAACATTGTACTGAAAATGCTTCTGGTGTCAATAACACAATGTGTGATGTATGTGTACTAATTTAATCCATGAATTTAGAGTCTGTAATACAAACATGTAATATAATAGGTACTCTAACATATTGTAGTATATACATAAAGCCTTACCATACTTTACTTTCACAGACCTATACTGTACAAATTACTCAAATTACTGTATGTATGCACTGACATAGTAGACTCAATATAAAGTGTGCCTACCAATCAGTCCAGTAGTATTGAAGAGGCCAAGACTCACATTTCTGACTGTACACCTACTCAGAAAACAGCCCCTGAAAATATTCAAAACATTTATATTTGATAAAATAATATGAAAAACATTTTACGCTGTTTAGATGAATGACCAACAATATTTGAGGAATCCAGGGGTGTTATACTCACAGAGACACAAAGCAATTATTCTCCAAGTGTTCCTCAGGGAAAGGCGAGAATGGTTTCAGATGAAAGGGAAAAGTGGACAGTCTCATTAAAACAGCAGAGAGCAGCGCTGGCAACCATTACTACCCCACATACATCTAAAATGATTGCTTACATGGGTTATTGCTGGGATGAGGTCGAAATGTCATTTGTTAAACGTTGACTCATTTGTTAAATGCATCTTAAAAGGCAGCTTGAGAGATGTATAGCCTGCAACAAGGCATAGTGCAAGGCATCGTGCAGCCTTAATAATGACCCTGAGATTCTCTCTTTTCATATCATTATGTTGGGTGGAATTGCTTATGCCTTTATTTTAGAGAAGTCCCCACAGGGCTCTGAACAAAAGCACAAGAGCAAAGGCAGGAGCATATTTTCATTATGAGAGGAATTAGAATCTGAAATGGATGAAGCCTCCCTCTTGCTCCTGGCTCACTTGAATGAGATTGCAAATGGATGCCGTGAGGAGAAGACACAACATGGCTGCTATCTGCTACTGTGCTTTCTAGGCTCTCTGAAAACAGCATAACAACAACAGAAATAATAAGTACACATACATACATATTTCACTGGTCCAACTTTAACAAAAATAAGTTACATTGGTAGGGATGGTCTATGTGTAGTGTAAGTTGCCTAAACATAGTTACACACTACCCAAAACGAATATATCTATCGGTATCACTATGGTTAATATCCCTATCAATAAAACATGTTTGTTTTCATCATCACCATCTCCTTCCTTCCATTCATTGAAGTTATTTGGACTGTTCTGTTGCCTGCTCCTATTTGTCACTCATGTCTATTGGATAAAATATTACTCAAGTTTTAAAGGAACATTTTTCATTAATTCTGCTTCACTGATCATATCAACTTGAATCAAAATGTATATGTCACTGGCGCCGAATACCACGTGTAGACCGTACTGTGAAATGCTTACTTACAAGCCCTTAACCAACAATGGAGTTCAAGAAATACAGTTATGAAAATATTTACAAAATAAACGAATGTAAAAAATGAAATAAAAAGTAACACAATAAAATAACAATAACGAGGCTTTATACAGGGGGTACCAGTACCGAGTCAATGTGTGGGGATACAGGTTAGTCGAGGTCATTTGTACATGTAGGTAGGGGTAAAGTAAGTGACTGTACATAGATAATAATGTATTGTAAATAGTCTGAGTGGCAATTTTATGAATTGTTCAGGAGTCTTATGGCTTGGGGGTAGAAGCTATTAAGGAACCTTTTGGACCTAGACTTGGTGCTCTGGTACCGCTTGCTGTGCGGTAGCAGAGAGAACAGTCTATGACTTGGGTGAAAGGATTCTTTAACCATTTTTTGGGCCTTCCCCTGACACCACCCAGTACATAGGTCCTGGATGGCAGGATGATTGGCCCCAGTGATGTACTGGGCCATACGCACTGCCCTCTGTAGTGCCTTACGGTCAGATGCCGAGTAGTTGCCTTACCAGGCGGTGATGCTCTTGATGGTGCAGTCGTAGAACTTTTTGAGGATATGAGGACAATTGCCAAATCTCCCGAGGGGGAAAAGGCGTTGTCGTGCCCTCTTCACGGCTTTCTTGGTGTGTTTGGACCATGATAGTTTGTTGGTGATGTGGACACCAAAGAACTTGAAACTCTCGACCCGCTCCACTACAGCCCCCACCGATGTGAATTGGGGCGTGTTCTGCCCTCCTTTTCCTGTAGCCCACAATCATCTCCTTTGTTTTGCTGACATTGAGGGAGAGGTTGTTGTCCTGGCACCACACTGCCAGGTCTCTGACCTCCTACCTACAGGTTCATCGTTGTCGGTGATCAGGCCTACCACGGTTGTGTCGTCAGCAAACTTAATTATGGATATTTTAATATGGTGTTGGAGTTGTGCTTTGCCATGCAGTCGTGGGTGAACAGGGAGTAGAGGAGGGGACTAAGCACACACTCCTAAGGGGCCCCCATGTTGAGGGTCAGCGTGGCAGATGTGTTGATGCCTACCCTTACCACCTGGGGGCGGGCCGTCAGGACGTCCAAGATCCAGTTGCAGAGGAAGGTGTTTAGTCCCAGGGTCCTTAGCTTAGTGATGAGCTTTGTGGAAAAGAAAAGGGAAAGGGGGATAGCTAGTCAGTTGTACAGCTAAATGCATTCAACTGAAATGTGTCTAAGGCATTTAACTCAACCCCTCTGAATCAGCGAGGTGCGGGGTGCTGTCTTACTCGACGTCCACGGCGCTCTGGGAACAGTGGGTTAACTGCTTTGCTCAGATTTATTGATGAAGCCGGTGACTGAGGTGGAATACAGCTCAATGCCATTGGATGAATCCCAGAACATATTCCAGTCTGTGCTAGCAAAACATGTAGCATAGCATCCTCGTCATCTGACCTCTTCCGTATTGAGCAAGTCACTGGTACTTCCTGCTTTAATTTTTGCTTGTAAGCAGGAATCAGTACGATGGTCAGATTTGCCAAATGGAGATTGAGGGAGAGCTTTGTTTGCGTCTCTGTGTGTGGAGTAAAGGTGGTCTAGAGTTGTTTTACTCTGGTTGCACATGTGACATGCTGGTAGAAATGAGTTCAAATGGATTTAAGTTTTCCTGCATTAAAGTCCCTGGCCACTAGGAACTCAACCTCTGGGTGAGCATTTTCTTGTTTGCTAATGGCCTTATTCAGCTCGTTGAGTGAGGTCTTAGTGCCAGCATCGGTTTGTGGTGGTAAATAGACGGCTATGAAAAAAATAGATGAAAACTCTCTTGTAGATAGTTTGATCTACAGTTTATCATATGGTACTCTACCTCAGGCGAGCAAAAACGCAAGACTTCCTTAAAATTAGACATCACGCAACAGCTGTTATTGATAAAGAGACACACACCACCACCACCCCTCGTCTTTCCGGACGTAGCAGTTCTGATGCACAAAAAACCCAGCCAAATGTATATTATCCGTGTCATCGTTCAGCCACGACTCAGTGAAACATAAAATATTACAGTATGTTAGTAGGATAGTCTTGAACGGAGCTCATGCAGTTTATTGTCCAGTGATTGCACATTGGCCAATAGAACTAATGGTAGAGGCGGGTTACCCACTTGCACTAAAGAAACTACAGCGAGAAGTGAGCATTCGTATGTGTTACACTATAAGTTTCCATTTATTTATTCACTTTTTTTGGGGGACAATTGCATAATATGGCCTTACTTCACATATTAAGTTAATTTTATAGACAGACATATTCAGAGAAGTTGACATAACTCTAACAAATGACACACGGTCAGGAAGACAGACATTTATTTATCCTTCTCAAATGAATGATGCAAAACATTTCTCACTGGAGTTGCTAGGAAGGGACACCGGGCTGTCTGTCTGGGGGGATGCCTTAGAATAGATACATTAAAGTTACAGGCTCATAGACTATGACTCATAGCCTCATAATCCTCAGGGGGGAAGACACTGTGTCAAACTAAATAGATAAATAAACATCAAACCAGCCATTATGATTCGGGGCACGTGTCAGGCCTCGGTTCTGGCTTTTTTAATTCGAGGTAATTGATGAAAGGCAGATAAGCAGGCTTCTGGCCGGCGAGCATCACACCTCTTTATCCTTTCTGCACTCTGTGGCGGCGTACAGAAGGGGAGGAGAGAAAGGAGGCTGGAGGACACAGTCATCAGGGATAGCTACTGGAAGGATGATTGGAGTGTACCATATTGTACTGTCGGAACCTCAAAGAGAGGGGCCCAATCAAGGCTTCAAGTGAGCATCCATGTAGGAGGATAATGATAGTGTCTGTCTATGCCTGCAGCACTGACTATTCTAGGTTTTATTCAGGTTGGGGATGCTTTCAGATCTACTGCCTGGAATAAGATTTTAATGTTGGTCCAACTTCAGAGCATTCAGTTCTCGAGTTAATGTCTGTGAAATTATCATAGTTGACATATATGTGGAATGAAATCTGGTTTTCATTGAACCATGGGGGCATGAACTCCCACGCTGTCCCATCACTAACATGACTTTGTTATTACAATTACTCAATTACCATGCTGAGCAAGGGATATACTGTAATCCATACTTCCAACTGTACTGACAGTCTGAACGGGATGAAGTAGAACTTTATAAGTCTTTATTTATAAGTCTTTATTCAGTGCATTTGTTCTATCTTCCATTGTGGTTGCAATTAACAAGTCATGGAATACATTTCTCTCCAAACTAAAAAAACTTTAAAGTAAGACGCCCTGTTATAAACACCAGGACCAAGGGCAAATACACAGAACACAGCCCCCTCTTACTCTGGCCCATGTAACAACAAACCACATCCCCTGCCGCTGGAGGAATACAGAATTTCCAGCCCTGCAAGAAGACTGGAAACCAGTACTTAATAGGCTTTCATAATGGTCTGTCACTGCTCTTGTGTGCAGATATTTTCATCCTGTCTGAACATAGTTTGTCATATTTTCTCCCATTGGGGTCTGAAATTATTGACACCCTTGATAAAGAAGAGCAAATATAACTGTATAAAAGAAATAATTCCAATACTGAGCTAGATTGCTTGCAAGAAAATGGGGAAATTATATTATACTTATACAATTGCTCAGAGAAAGAGATTTTGTTTAAAACTTCTCTAGGGTAGGGGACAGCATTCATAATTTATCCTATCCATAAGATAGGATATGCATATAATTGGTAGCCCTGGATAGAAAACACTCTAAAGGTTCCAAAGCTGTTACAATAGTGTCTGTGAGTATAGCAGAACTGCTATACTCACAGACACTAGCAGAACTGATTTGGCAGGCGAAAACCTGAGAAAAATACATTCAGGAAGTAGGATTTTGTTTTTCTTTTCATTTTCTGTTCAATGCCATTACAGTATCCATTGACTTAGGACTCAAATTGCAGTTCCTATGCCTTCCACTAGATGTCAACAGTCTTTAGAAATTGTTTCAGGCTCGTATTCTGAAAAACGAGGGAGTAAGAGCAGTCTGAATGAGTGGACCCTGCAGTGTCACAAAGCTTTTTCATGCGCACGACCGAGAGAGTACCTTTCTTGTTTACCTTTTATATTGACAACGTTTTTGTCCGGTTGAAATATTATCGATTATTTATGTTAAAAACAACCTGAGGATTGAATATAAACATTGTTTGACATGTTTCTATGAACTTTACGGATACAATTTGCATTTTTTTGTCTGCCTGTTGTGACTGCGTTTGAGCCTGTGGATTACTGAAGAAAACGTGCAAACAAAACGGAGGTTTTCGGATATAAAGAGAGACTTTATCGAACAAAACAAACATTTATTGAGTAAATGAATGTCTTCTGAGTGCAACCATATGAAGACCGTCAAAGGTAAGTGATTAATTTTATCTCTATTTCTGACTTGTGTAACTCTTCTGCTTGGCTGGTTACTGTTTGTAATGACTTGTCTGCTGGGCGATGTTCTCAAATAATCGTAAGGTATGCTTTCTCCGTAAAGCATTTAAAAAAATCTGACACTGTGGTTGGATTCGCAAGAAGTTAATCTTTAAACCTATGTAAAATACTAAAATACTGAATTTTTATAATGAGTATTTCAATTTGTTAGCTACGCTGTCTTTACGAACCACATAGCATTTCATTACAGCAATATGTACAGGTATGTTAGCTAGCTACCTAACGTTAGTAGTTTTACCTCAAACTTGCCAGTATATTAACTATAGGCTATCTCACTACCCAACGTTTATTGACTTGATTATTCCCGTCATTCTTAGCTTAGCTAAATGGTATAGTCGTTGTGCGTTCTCAATGGACATTCGGGTGCTTTCGTAAATTCGCTCTGGTTATCTACACCGATTTCAGAGCACTCTAGACTGAGTTTACCAGAGCCAGAATAATCCATTTAAGAGCTCTCAACAACGGTTTAATATTTTCCAATCCATCCTCATGGATACCCTGAGGGTTTTGTTTTTCATTTTTTCTCTGAATAGAAACACCATACTATTAATCAAATTAATTAAGCCTAGTTCCTGTTTCTTAAAATCAATCCATATACTATGTTGTTTCAAAAAAAGGTTCTAAATTCTCTGGTAATGCCAATACAGAATACTGTCAAATGCTTCTCAAAGATGCCCTCAGCTGGTCAAACTAGCAATAACTTGCAGTAGCAGAAAAAATGGCTGACAATGACACAGAATTCTGTGGTGTGCTGCATTATGACACAACTTTTAAAGGAGGAACCACTGTAAGCAGAATTTTTCTAAAATCCACAAATACCCTGTCTTACTGTATGAAAAACCAAAATGTATTTCATATTCATGGAATAGAAACACATATATGAAGACAAAAATAACTGCATGTTTTCTATATACCACCACCAATACAGAAAACTGACAGCAATACATTCAGCTTTAAGATAGTAGCACTTCTGTAAAATCGTCTCTCTCTCATGCACCCACACTGTCTGCACTGAAAGACCATGCTACAGACTGAGCATGCGCGGCCAGTTTACCAGCTCGTGAGCACAATTTTACACAAAATCAATAACATGTAAAACAAATTAATTTTTTAAAAATAAAATCTCCTAGACAAAATCCAGTACAAGTGAGCTACTTGGTAAACAGCCACTGTGACTTGTAAATCATTTTTACCTCAACTAGCATCAAGCTAACATATACTCTCACTTACTGTAAATCGTGTTCTTCTCTCACTCAGTTCGACACAAAAACAACATAAAACCTTTCCTAACGTGATGATACCTTGACTAAGTTGTTAAATAGCATGTTATTACATGTTCTTTCGATGTTAGAACGTTTGGAAGTTCTGTTACATACAGTGGGGAGAACAAGTATTTGATACACTGCCGATTTTGCAGGTTTTCCTACTTACAAAGCATGTAGAGGTCTGTAATTTTTATCATAGGTACACTTCAACTGTGAGAGACGGAATCTAAAAATCCAGAAAATCACATTGTATGATGTTTAAGTAATTCATATGCATTTTATTGCATGATATAAGTATTTGATCACCTACCAACCAGTAAGAATGCCGGCTCTCACAGACCTGTTAGTTTTTCTTAAGAAGCCCTCCTGTTTTCCACTCATTACCTGTATTAACTGCACCTGTTTGAACTCGTTAGCTATATAAAAGACACCTGTCCACACACTCAATCAAACAGACTCCAACCTCTCCACAATGGCCAAGACCAGAGAGCTGTGTAAGGACATCAGGGATAAAATTGTAGACCTGCACAAGGCTGGGATGGGCTACAGGAAAATAGGCAAGCAGCTTGGTGAGAAGGCAACAACTGTTGCCGCAATTATTAGAAAATGGAAGAAGTTCAAGATGACGGTCAATCACCCTCGGTCTGGGGCTCCATGCAAGATCTCACCTCGTGGGGCATCAATGATCATGAGGAAGGTGAGGGATCAGCCCAGAACTACACGGCAGGACCTGGTCAATGACCTGAAGAGAGCTGGGACCACAGTCTCAAAGAAAACCATAGTAACACACTATGCCGTCATGGATTAAAGCGTACGCAAGGTCCCCCTGCTAAAGCCAGCGCATGTCCAGGCCCGTCTGAAGTTTGCCAATCACCATCTGGATGATCCAGAGGAGGAATGGGAGAAGGTCATGTGGTCTGATGAGACGAAAATAGAGCTTTTTGGTCTAAACTCCACTCGCCGTGTTTGGAGGAAGAAGAAGGATGAGTACAACCCCAAGAATACCATCCCAACCGTGAAGCATGGAGGTGGAAATGTCATTCTTTGGGGATGCTTTTCTGCAAAGGGGACAGGACGACTGCACCGTATTGAAGGGAGGATGGATGGGGCCATGTATCGCGAGATCTTGGCCAACAACCTCCATCCCTCAGTAAGAGCATTGAAGATGGGTCGTGGCTGGGTTTTCCAGCATGATAACGACCCGAAACACACAGCCAGGGCAACTAAGGAGTGGCTCCGTAAGAAGCATCTCAAGGTCCTGGAGTGGCTTAGCCAGTCTCCAGACCTGAACCCAATAGAAAATCTTTGGAGGGAGCTGAATGTCCGTATTGCCCAGCGACAGCCTCGAAACCTGAAGGATCTGGAGAAGGTCTGTATGGAGGATTGGGCCAAAATCCCTGCTGCAGTGTGTGCAAACCTGGTCAAGAACTACAGGAAACGTATGATCTCTGTAATTGCAAACAAAGGTTTCTGTACCAAATATTAAGTTCTGCTTTTCTGATGTATCAAATACTTATGTCATGCAATAAAATGAAAATGATTACTTAAAAATTATACAATGTGATTTTCTGGATTTTTGTTTTAGATTCCATCTCTCACAGTTGAAGTGTACATATGATAGACCTCTACATGCTTTGTAAGTAGGAAAACACGCAAAATCGGCAGTGTATCAAATACTTGTTCTCCCCACTGTACCTGTAATAGTAAAAAGAACAGACAAGTTTACATCTGCAAAGTTCACTGGATAGAGAATGTGTTTATTGACAAGTACCAGGAGGGGACTTATCTTTGATCTGTCGTTGATTGGCTATATTCTCTATCCGGAAAAGAGGCCAAGGACATGGAGGAGTACATTGAGGATTCTCGGGCAACTGGAGGCATCCATCCATCTGCATCTCCTGCTGGCTCAGACTTTTACTTCGTGGAGAAGAAGGACAAGACCCTGCGCCTGTGCATTGACTACCGGTTTCTAAATGATATAATGATCAAGAATCGTTACCCCCTACCACTCCTCTTCTCGGCTTTCGAACCTCTCCAGGGGGCCACCATTTTTTCCAAACTGGACCTTCGGAATGCCTACCACCTGGTTCGGATACGCAAAGGAGATGAGTGGAAGACAGCCTTCAACACAGCCAGTGGACATTATGAGTAACAGGTCATGCTGTTTGGTCTCACCAATGTCCCCGCTGTCTTCCAGGCTCTGATAAACGATGTGCTCCAGGACATGCTAAACTTTTTTGTGTTCGTCTACCTGGATGACATCCTGTTATTTTCCTGGTCTGCCCAAGAACACATTCCTCATGTCAGACAAGTCCTTCAACGCCTCCTGGAGAACCAATTCTTTGTGAAAGCTGAGAAGTGTGAGTTCCACCGCTCTATAATCTCCTTTCTGGGATATGTCATTGCTGATGGAAATGTCCAAATGGATACTGAAAAAGTGAAAGCAGTGGTAGAGTGGCCTCAACCTACGTCCAGGGTGCAGTTACAATGTTTCCTGGGGTGGGCTAATTTCTACCACTGTTTCATTTGGGGCTACAGCACCCTGGCGGCCCTCCTCTCTGCACTCACCTCTCCCAAAGTACCGTTCATGAGGTCTCCAGCGGTCGACAGAGTATTCGTGGACCTGAAGCATCGGTTCACCACAGCACCCATCCGGATCTGTCCTGTCAATTTGTGGTAGAAGTTGATGCTTCTGATGTTGGAGTGGGGGCCATCCTGTCTCAGCTATCTGCCCAGTACCAAAAGCTCTATCCATGTGCCTTCCTGTCCCATCATCTGAATCCTGCAGAGAGAAACTATGACGTAGGCAACCGAGAACTCCTGACAGTCAGGATGGTGCTGGAAGAGTGGAGGCACTGGTTGGAAGGAGCAGAACAGCAATTCTTGGTTTGGACCGACCATAAAAATGGAATATCTCCGTACAGCCAAGCACCTTAACTCCAGACCTGGTGGGCTTTATTGTTTACAAGATACAACTTCACCATGTCCTACCGCCCAGGGTTTCAAAAATGTGAAGACTGATGCCCTCTCACGCCTATACAGTTCCTCTGCCACACCCTTGGTCTCCGAAACCATTCTCACTAACTCATGCCTTGCAGCTTCAGTGGATTGGGGTATTGAAAACATTCCCAGCCTGAACCTGAAGGGGGCCAGGCTAACCGGTTGATTGTCCCTAACTCAGTCCGGTCCCGGGTCCTGGAATGGGCCCATTCCTCCAGGCTGACCTGTCATCCAGGTTTCCCTTCGTACCCTAGCCTTTCTCTGACAACGTTTCTGGTGGCCCACAATGGTTCCTCTCTGGACTTTGTCACGGGGCTCTCTCTGTCTGATGGCAACACTGTCATTCTGACGGTAATGGACCGGTTCTCCAAGGCTGCCCATTTCATCCCTCTCCCCTAACTACCCTCTGCCAAGGAGACGGCCCAGTTTATGGTGCAGCACATCTTCCAGATCCATAGCTCCTATTTTTCCCTCCTAACCTTGTTGGACACAGCCACTGGATAGAGAATGTGTTTATGACAAGTGCCAGGAGGGCATTCCGTTTAAATTGGCAGATGTCACTTAGTTCTCACTTTTTGTGTCAATCAAATTAACATAATGAATAAATCCTCATCAAAATCTCTGTTTAAGCTAGAGATATTTTGCATGGGCTGCGTCTCAATCCACAGCATCCGCCTATGTCGGCCTTCCACATTTGTGGTGAAAACTGGCAGAACCATGCTCAGTTTACATTGTGACGTGTTCCATTACGCCATATGTCATCTTAATGCAATCTCGTTCAGCTACTGGACGTAGAGCATAGAGAAGGTTTGAAACACAAGACAAGATTAGAGGAGAGCCTCATCTCTCGTCAGGCATCACATTTATTTTGGGAGATTGTAAAATATGATCTTTTCATTCAAGACAGGCGAAACATATTGTTTCAAGTGATAATAAAAACAAGGTTTTGACCCTTGCCTGTCCTGATGCCAAATCCGCCTGCCTGACCACTCTGCCTGTTCTGACCTCGAGCCTGCCTATCCCCTTGTACTGTTTGGACTCGGACCTGATCTCTGAACCCCTGCCTGTCCTGACCTGGAGCCTGCCTATCGCCTGGTATCGTTTGGACTCTGACCTGGTTTATGAACTCTCACCTGTCCCCTACCTGCCTTATGCCTACCCCTTTTGTTATAATAAATATCGGAGCTCAACCATCTGCCACCAGTGTCTGCATTTGGGTCTGGCCCTGTGCCCTTATAAGTTAACTGCATGGAGCCTTTATCAAAAAAGTTTATCTAAACCCATTCCTCCATACAGAATACTGCCGGTACCTTGACATCCATCATCTGCGCTTATGGCGTGTCTTCAATTTAAGCCATAGATTTACAATGGGCTTCAAGTCCATAAAGTATTTGTATTTATTATGGATCCCTATTAACTGCTGCCTAAGCAAAACTAAGGCAGTTTATATCATTTTAAAACATTACAATACATTCACAGATTTCACAACACACTGTGTGCCTCAGGCCCCTACTCCACCACATATCTACTGCACTAAATCCATGTGTATGTATGTTATCGTGTGTGTGTGCATGTGTCTGTGCCAATGTCTGTGTTGCTTCACAGTCCCCACTGTTCCATAAGATGTTTTTAATATGTGTTTTTTTTTAATCTAATTTTACTGCTTGTGTCAATTACTTGTTGTGGAATAGAGTTCCATGTAGTCATGGCTCTATGTAGTACTGTGTGCCTCCCATAGTCTGTTCTGGACTTGGCGACTGTGAAGAGACCTCTTGTGGCATGTCTTGTGGGGTATGCATGGGTGTCCGAGCTGTGTGCCAGTAGTTCAGACAGACATCTTGGGGCATTCAACTTGTCAATACCTCTCATAAATAAAAGTAGTGATGAAGTCAGTCTCTCCTCCACTTTGAGCCAGGAGAGATTGACATGCATATTATTAATATTAGCTCTGTGCACATCCAAGGGTCAGCCGTGCTGCCCTGTTCTGAGCCATTTGCAATTTTCCTAAGTCCTTTTTTTGTGGCACCTGACCACACGACTGAACAGTAGTCAAGGTGTGACAAAACTTGGGCCTGTAGGACCTGGCTTGTTGATAGTGTTGTTAAGAAGGCAGAGCATCACTTTATTATAGACAGACATCTCCGCATCTTAGCTACTTCTGCATCAATACGTTTTGACCATGACAGTTTACATTCTAGTGTTACTCCAAGCAATTTAGTCATCTCAACTTTCTTAATTTCCACATTATTTAGGCCAAGTTTAGGGTTTAGTGAGTGTTTTGTTCCAAACACAATTATTTTCGTTTTGTAAATATTTAGAGCTAACTTATTCCTTGCCACACACTCTGAAACTAACTGCAGCTCTTTGAGTGTCGCAGTCATTTCAGTCACTGTAGTAGCTGACGTGCATAGTGTTGAGTCATCCGCATACATAGAATTTCTGGCTTTACTCAAAGTCAGTGACGTGTTGTTAGTAAAAATTGAAAAAAGCAAGGGGCCTAAACAGCTACCCTGGGAAATTCCTAATTTTAACTGGATTATATTTGATAGGCTACCATTAAAGAACACCCTCTGTGTTCTGTTAGACAAGTAACTCTTTATCCACATTATAGCAGGGGGTGTAAAGCCGTAACACAAGTTTCTCCAGCAGCAGACTATGATAGATCATGTCAAAAGCTGCAATGAAATCTAACAAGACAGCCCCCACAATCATTTTATCATCAATTTCTCTCAGCCAATCATCAGCCACTTGTGTATGTGCTGTGCTGTGCTTGTTGAGTGTCCTTCCCTATAAGCATGCTGAATTTCTGTTGTCAATTTGTTTACTGTAATATAGCATTGTATTTTTTCAGATGTTGACTAAGGGTTGGTAACAGGCTGATTGGTCGGCTATTTGAGCCAGTAAAGGGGGCTTTAATATTATTGGGTAGCGGAATGACTTTAGCTTCCCTCCAGGCTTGAGGGCACACGCTCTCTAGCAGGCTTAAATTGAAGATGTGGCAATATCATCATCTATTATCCTCAGTTATTTTCCATCTAGATTGTCAGACCCTGGTGGCTTGTCATTGTTGATAGACAACAATATTTTTTCAACTCTTCCACACTGACTTTATGGATTTTAGACAATTTTTGTCTTTCATAATTTGGTCCGATATATTTGGATGTGTAGTGCCAGCATTTGTTTCTGGCATGTCATCCCTAAATTTGCTTATCATGTCAATGAAAAAGTCATTAAAGTAGTTCACAATATCAGTGGGCTTTGTCATGAATGAGCCATCTGATTCAATAAATGAAGGAGCAGAGTTGGCTTTTTCCCCCAAAAATGTAATTTAAGGCCCCAAAGCTTTTTACTATCATTCTTTACATAATTTATCTTTGTTTCATACTGTACTGAGATGGCCATTGCAAAAGAAAAATGTTGTGGCCAATTTACCATTTCTTTGTTTCAAGCCCATTGAGGAGTTGCAGCAATGAGACAAGATCGTAATTGCATTGCAATTGGATATTTCACAAATGGGGGGTCAAATACTAAAATAATAATACAAAAATAGGGGTATCAATCATTTTGACTCCTACCTTTCCACTTATTGTTGTATTACTTGTTAAACTAAATCTGTTTCTGAGAAATTGTATTAGAATAATATAATTTCCTCATTTTTGTGAGCATGCACTATAGCTCAGTATTTCAATTATTTATTCTATATAGTCATCTTTGCTCATCTTTATCAACGGTGTCAATCATTTTGGACCCCACTGTAATATCAGATATAAATACAATTCACCTTCTTTGCTTGTTGATTAGCTGTCTTTATTCTTTTATCTGGCTTAATCCATCTTGATGCAAGGAATTTGAACATAATAATCCACTAGGGAAAGTTGTGTGTTCACTATCGGGTCTTACTTTACATTGATACCTATGGAAGTTTCAACAAAGAGCATCTTGGAGCCTCCGATGTTTGTTTGTATCTGTATTCTCCTCAGCATGTGAGTCACTGAATCACGTAACATTTCAGTCACTGAATCACATGGCATTTGTTTGCAGTATATCAAATAGATTGGATGCCTGATGTCAACAGTGTGATTGACACATCGCTAATAAGAAAACATGATTAGCATGAACCATGCTGACGAATACCTGCTGTACTGTGGGCTACCATTGCATAACATAGCAATATTCTGTTACATTATTGAAGTAACCTTGTTGGACACAGCCACTGGATAGAGAATGTGTTTATTGACAAGTGCCAGGAGGGGACTTAACATTGATCTGTCGGGAATCCGTTTCTATTGACAGATGTTACTCAGTTCATGCTTTTGTGTCATTCGAATGAACATAATGAACAAATCCATCAAAATATGTCTGTTTAAGCTGGAGATCTCAATCCACAGCATCCGCCTATGTCGGCCTTCCGCATTTGTGGTGAAAACTGGCAGAGCCATGCTCAGTTTACATTGTGACGTGTTTCATTACGCCATACGTCATCTTAATGCAATCTCGTTCAGCTACTGGATGTAGAGCATAGAGAAGGTTTGAAACACAAGACAAGATAGAGGAGAACCTCATCTCTCGTCAGGCATCACATTTATTTTGGGAGATTGTAAAATATTACATTTTCATTCAAGACAGGAGAAACATATTGTTTCAGTTCATAATAATAACGTGTTTCATTCAGTGACTTTTCCTCAACTTGTTTCTACAACTTTCTAGCAAGTCAAGCTAGCTTTCAGAAGCGCTAGCTAAAAGATAGGCTATAGTGTAGCTAGTGACCTCCACCTAATAATTATAATCAAAAACAAACTTCATTACCATCACAATAAACTCAATTGGGAGGCAACAGTCAAAGCATAATTATTCTTCAGTGGTTTGGTAAAGTCCTGTTCTTCGACTGACTCTGGCCAGACTGAAGAAGATGCAGAGTTTGGAAAAATTCAATGTACGCGGTGTCTGTCTCTCAACGGAGCCTTCAAACTGCAACGGGGCATTGCGATTCCACTCGGTTGTGGATGGTACCCATTCAAATGAATGACATCCGGCGCAATGGCGCAGTGTTCTTATGGTTAATGTGAATGGAGCACTACAGCGCTGTTTGTCAGAACAGGAGACATCGCGAAAATATGTCTTCTCACAAATGTCTGTAGCTTCCGAACAGTTTGGCCTACAAAATGATATGATCACTCTATGCAATGATGAGACTCTTGCACATCAATGCATTTCTTTGGGCTATAGCAGTAAATGCCAAATTCAATATTTTATCAAATAATTATTATTATTTATTTTCTTTTTTGTTGATACCTGCAGGGGTCCTAAAATTCTAAATCAAACAGCTAAAATGATCCATGGAATAACTATCTTAAAACATTTGCCTAAGAATTTTACTTTCAGAGGTTAAGCCCTAATATGGCATTTGATTGACAAGCTAATCTGCCAATCAGCTCAGTTAAACATTAGCACCGGCCACAGCACTAGCTCTTGTGAATATCTAATGGTCTGTGGTGCTGGTGTGTGAAGGCAGCCAATGGCTCTGGCCCCTTTGATGTAGGAGGCAGAACCCTCCACCCCTGCAGTGCCTGGCCCAGCAGTAGGGTACTATCTGAAGCAGGCGCAGTGATCACAGCACCCTTTCCCTTTCTTGTGCTTTCCATCCTTTTGGGTTCTGGCAAGAGAGAGATGAGACGAGAATGTACAAGAGAACATCCAAAGCTTTCAAAGCTTGAGGTCTGCTGTGTGTGTGTGTGTGTCTGCTTGTTACTGTGTCTTTCTGTTTCTGAATGTTTGTACTGTATGTGACTGAGTTCTTATGAGTGTGCAAGTGTACTTGAGTGTGACATGCAACATCTCTATCATACAGCGTTCAATTGAGCGTACTTCCCCAATCTGACTTCATGTAGCCTCTGGCTAATTGTTTATCACTCACTTGTAAAATGTGTGATGAGCTTCATAAATTAAAGGAAAAGTCCACCCAAAAATGATCTTTGGTATTTGTTTCATTAGCCCATTGTTGACATAGTCCCAAAATGTTTTGTTTGTCAGCAATCAAGTTTTCAAGGTATGTCACTTTCAAAATGCTATATAATACATTTCTATATTTTGAAAGTTACATATATTCAAAACTTGATTGCTGACAAACAAAACACTTTGGGACTATGTCAACAATGGACTATGTCAACAATGGACTATGTCAACAATGGACTATGTCAACAATGGACTATGTCAACAATGGACTATGTCAACAATGGACTATGTCAACAATGGACTATGTCAACAATGGACACAAATACCAAAAGATAGTTTTGGGGTGGAATTTTCCTTGGGATCATATTTCAACATGGCATTCCAAAATAAGTTAATATTGTTAATTACTAGCTAGCTAGATAATGCAGTATTTATTCGTTTTCTTGCTATATTTAAATGTCCGGTAGCCAACTGTCTGTGGCAGTGGCTCAAGAAAACGTTTATGGTTATTAAAGTATCCAGTCGTACAGCTAACATTAAACTGGTTGACTTCTCTCATCATATCGAGCCTACAGCTCCTGAAACATTGTTGCCATGCTGACGCGATGTGTTTGAGCCTCCAGAGATAACACTGGACCTCATCAATATGCCCCTGTGACTGGATGTGGGAGTAATGGATCATCATGATCATATGAGAGAAGAACAAGCAGAGGTTGGTGTTTGTTTGATTTCCCATTTAATACGTTGATTATTATTCTATAATAGATGCTAAACACATATCATTCCAATAACAGAGTCATTTTATTTTCTCAATAGATCATCACTGACACAGAGGAGATGCACCTGTCTCAGATCCTTATCCATTGTGCCACCCTGGGCATTGATGCTTGCAAGTGTGGAGGAGATGGTCACCGCCATGGTGGAAGGTGAGAGATTAGCCCTGGATAAGGAGAAGCTAGCCCTGGAGAAGGAGAAGTTTGCCATGGAGAAGTGAAGAAGTCTTGAAGATTAATATTCATACAAACCTTCTTTTTCGTCATGTGAATCTCCTTCTCATGAGAATTTCTTGCTTGTAGGCCAGCATTGCATCTACCAGCGGCATTCTGGTCAACGGCAACATCCTGGTCAGGTACAGCTGGTGGAATGTCAGGTATATTGGGATGTGGCATCCTGTTTTGTATGCAGATGTTGTGCAAGATACATGCTGAGGTTATGATCTTGCATGTTTTTTCTGGGCTGTATAAAATATCTCCCCCAGAGCGGTCAATTAATCTGAATCTTTATTTTAGGACTCCGATAGATCTCTCTACCAAACTTCTCATTTTCATCTGAGCATGGTTGTAGTTCTTGTTAGTGTGTAGGATTGGTGTCATGAGCCATGTTTTTCTGTCCATAGCCACTATCACCTAAAATACAAAACATACAAAGTAGGAAATTGATATCATAAGAAGCAACACTATTTTAAGTGTGATGTGGACCACAAAACAATTACACAGGTAACAGGTATCAGGCAAGAAAATAAAGGGTTAGTGATTTCTGATTTATTTACCTAATAGTCATCCATCAGGAATGTGACCTTCCTCAAACTTGATTCCCAGGGCTGAATTTGATACAATGAAGGAGTCATGTCTGCTTCCGGGCCTTTTGTCAACAATATTTGTGAAGGCTAGTGCTAGTACTTGCATATCGATAGATTGGAAGTTATTTCGATTAACTTAAATTTGCTCCTCATCACGTGTACCCTATCAGGAGAAATGATAAGACTACATCAGATACTTATAAGGCCTACTGAAATAATACATTTGGTGGGGTGCAAACTCTACTTATCTAGACATGTTTTGACAGAAGCTTGTCATCGTCACTGCCCTTTATTGCCACATGGGTCCCATCCCCAGCACCAAGGACATTGGGGAAGTTGGCCACCTCAAATATTGTTTGGTGCTTATTTGTTCATCTGATGGGAACTTGATGAATCTTTGCACATGACGACACAGTGCATCACACACTGTACTAACCACCCGACTCACAGAGGACTGACTAACTCCCACTGTCCCTGCGAGCAAGGCTTGAAAGGATCACAGTAGAACATGTTCAGGGACATGTAGATGATCCATCCTATCTCTCAGGGGCCTCTGAGGGTTCTCCCTCTCTCTCTCAAGCTCTCTAGCAACTACCCAAAGAACTTCCAACCTTTAATGTTCAGTATCATAGTAAGCTTTGAATCACGAAATATTCCTGTTTGATTATTCTGGTTTTGACTATTATTATTTTAATAGCTTTTCTAATCAATACATTTAGTCATTTCAAATCATTTGATTTGATGTGACCATTTCAAAAATGTGAATATTCATTATTTAGTCAAATGTGTCATTAAAAGCTTTTCAAATTAAGGTTTAGATTGATGTTTTTAGTTATAATGTATTTTTTAAATGCTCACCTCCTGGGCCCAGTCTGCACAAGACAAAGGTTTAGCTGTCCTAAAGTTAAGTACATTTCCTAGAAGAAATCCTAAAGCATTATTTCCCAAAAAATCAAATTTCTTCTTAACTTATTTCTTAGCAAGAGAAACATTATTATAATTCTGACAATATTTATGTTTCTCAGGCTGTTGCAAATCCGACAATGTTTACATTTATTCAAGTTGGAACAGCAGAGCTAGATGGTAGGTGGGGTTTTCATTGCAAATTGAGTTTGTAATGATATGCAACCTGAGTGAGAGGTTTGTCGTGCAAGGGAGATTTGTCAGTGAGAATGTATTGATCAATGCTATTTACCCAAGCAGTCACCTCCACAGGTAGAGAGCATCATGGGAGAGTTTGACCACAATTGCATATTTATTTATTTGTTTCCTCTCCAATGGCTCTATAAAGAACACTGGGTCATTGTGGCTCTCAAGTAGACAGGATAATACAAACGAGACAACCTTCATGTTGAGCACATCCATTTTTAGAATGACCTCTCTCCTAGATGAGCACTTGGTTGTTTAGCATTGTACACACAGCAATACACTTAGACCAGTACATAAGTTGTATTCCAGAGTGAAGGTATTGACTGAATTGAATTATGAGATTGGTTATTAATCAGTAATACAGAAACACAGAGAAACAAAGCCAGCGTGTCTTCTAAGGTCAAGAGTGACCTGCATTATTTGATGTTCAATGGCCAATTCAGAGCTCTCTATTAAGAATGGATTAACTCATTTAATTTATTAAGAAGTCTGAATGGACTGAATTAAAAGTGCAGGTCTGATTCATGCTGGATGAGGCTTGAGTGTAATAGGAACAACAAATGAATATATCTTGTCAGGAGAAATTATTGAAAAAGAGTGATCATAGCCCCACTGGCCACAAACCCCATCAAACTCTTAGACTTGATCTGTCCACTGAGTCTTACCAATCAAAAATGTAAGTCTTAGGCAGTAACCCATTTGTTCCATAAACATTTGAGACTAAACACCTCCCATACACCTGTAGTGTGGCACAAAGATGGGTGCCACTAATGAGTGCCATTAGCTTTCAGTAATGTAATCCAATGGAGCTAACATATTGTGGTTGTCCCACCTACAGCATGTGTTAATTTATTGCAGTTTTGTTTTGATGTGTTGGGGTTATTGCCAGAATAATAATGGAGATTGGATGGCGATGTTGTAATATTTGTTATTTATACAATGGGTGGGTCTAATCCTGAATGCTGATTGGTTAAAACCACATTCCAGCCGGTGTCTAATCCGCAAGTTACCACTGGCTAATTCTACGACGTTAAAATGCCTATTTACTCTGTTCCATCTGACAGCGCAATCCACTGTCTCATCGGCCCAGCCAGGCAATTTATAAACTTGATCTCCACTATAAAAACATTTAAACATTATCTCAAATTTTTTTTAGACTAACATTTAGCTTTCAACAGCGGAGATTTGTATAAACCTTGCTGTCTGTCTCTCTGACATTTGCAACATTATTTCATTATTCAAATTCAATCTTCTGCTGTCCCATAGTAATGTTGATCATGTCGGGAGTCGGGATGAGAGTCAGGCAGGCAGATTTTGTCAGCCATTCAGAATCATGAATCAGCATCGTTTTTATATATACTGTATATGCACAGAACCATCAATAGAAAACAGGTGAAACAAAACGAAGTGCAGCTAATTTGCAGTCTTTCCAGCTTCACTTTGAAGTGATAGCTGTGTTGTTGGCTAGATCCTCTGAACAACAGTGTCCTGACGAGAGAGCACATTTTCTATGCCAGGCGATATCGCGCATCATTAGCTCATTGTTATCGATGTATCCAAATAAACACTAGAAAACAGCTTAAACAAACACAAATGCGGCTACTTCGCTGTTAATCTGGCTGCACTGTTTGACATGACTGTAAATTAGCCATAGTTGGCTAGCTAGCAAGCAAGGTATAAGAACGTTGCCAGTATGGCAAAGGAACATTTAGAAGAAATGACTGGGTCGCGTCCATAGATACAGAACAAAAGACTGAACGATTGGGTCTTGTCTATGGCAACCGAACCGATAGAACGAACGACCAGCCGGCTGGGTAGCAACCCTAGATTTGTGTCGGGACTATATCTTGTGTAAGGATGAAATGATATGAATAAATCCATAAAAATAATGTTTTTCTTGAAAATATGTCAATCGCTATTTGAATATGTTGGTAACTCGTTGTATAAAAGTGACAATGCCCTCAATGCCGGTGTTTGGAGGATATATTGACATGGTTTACAACAATACCCATGCCAACGTCCTCGTCATAACGTATTTTATTGAACAATGTTTTTTATGCATGGCAATATATGTACATTTTTCCTTGACCTATTGCTTTGTCATGTACTTTATTATGTATATGTAATTCTTAATTTTAGAGCTCTTATCAGATATGTGATATATTTTTCACATATAATCCACAGCGGTGTGGATTTAGATGATACATTTTTCTGAAGACTGGAAGAAAGTTAACTTCTTCTAGCTATAGTAATAACATGTGTTGATCTGATTATAGTGCTCCTTCCCTCCATACATTTGACCTCATTGAAAAAAATGGTATGTGATTTTATCACACTCCCTAACATGCCTAAAACCTAACCTTACAATATCCTTAACCACTAACATTATTATGATTCCTAGAATGTTTACGTTTCTCAGGCTGTTCCGAATCGGACAATGTTTACATTTCTTCATAACAGCAGAACTAGATGGTAGGTGGTGTTTTCATTGCAAATTGAGTTTGTAATGATAGGCAACCTGGGGGACAGGTTTGTGGTGCAAGGGAGATTTGTCAGTGAGAATGTATTGATCAATGCTATTTACCCAAGCAGTCACCTCCACAAGCAGAGAGCATCATGGGAGAGTTTGACCACAATTGCATATTTATTTGTTTCCTCCACGATGGCTTTATAGAGAACACTGGGTCATTGTGGCTCTCAATTCCAAGCAGAGGAGAAACAAAATGTAAAGCAGAGCACTATCAACATATTCACGAGTTGCTAATATTGTCATTAGAATTCATAAAACCAAGCTTGTTAGCGCTAATGAAATTAGTCTGGTTGTGTCCTGTTGACTGATGACTGTTAAGTAATCACACAGATGCTGTTTGTGCTTAAAATGAATTACAATTAGGATACGTGTAACCCCACGATTCCTTCGGATGGGCTTTATAAATGCCATAAATATTAATAGTGCCATCCTCTTGTGTAGCTTTTTGAGCTATTGAACCCTAACAATTAGGTGGATTACTAAAATTCCTGGTACTCTACGGGGGCAATAACATGCTATACATATTCATATTCCAAGTACGCCAATGGAAGTTTACAACTTGAATTCATTTCAAACAGATAGAGGTCAATCATCATGTCACAGGTGAATAGAGCCAGTTGCCGTCTGGATGTTGTTTGCATAGTAATCAGAAGTCTGTAGATGTTACAACTTTCAGCAGTCTCTGGGTGCCATTTAGCTTTCGGTAATGTAATCCAATGGGGCTAAACATTGTATGCTCCAAAATGTGCTTCCATGAACTACAAAGCAGCAAGTATAGCTATTCCTGCGGTTGCAATTTGCAATTTAATTTGCTGCAAATTAAATTCATAGGAAACAAACGCACTTACATTACATTAAAACCAAACAAACTTGAACAATATATGCTATTCAAATACAGTTTTCATCACAGAGCCGTAATATTTCCCTTTCACCATTGGCAAAAAGTAGAAAAGCTGATCCTTTACTACAAATCACACACGGGAGGGTACTTTCATTGACATAAATAACAAGATCTGTCTCCAATGCCCGGTTTCGTTAGCGTTCTCAGCACATTCAGTGTTTGGTGATCAATACCCATAGCCTTGTGCTGCAAATGAACCCGATTAGGAGCTGCAGAGAGGCCAATAATGAGGTGTTTCTACTCTCTGCTCTCTGCACCGGAACACTTCATGATCTACTGACAGACCTGTTGGGAGAAAGCAAGGACAGATGATTTGGCACTAATAACATTTTGTTTATGTTTACCAAGAGGGCCCTGATGCCTCGATGCATTATGGATGCTGAGGGTGGCGGACGGTGGTGCACACAGGCACAAAGGCTTCTGGGCTTTTTTAATTGTGCCTTAACTTTTGGAGTTTGAGGGGGAGAGAACCACAGAAAGTTCAAAGGCAGACATAACTTATTCTCTCTCTGTAATGTCCAGGATATATCACAACCGGCTGTGATTGGGAGTCCCATAGGGCAGCGCACAATTGGCCCAGCGTCTTCCGGTGTAGGCCGCCATTGTAAATAAGAATTTGTTCTTAACTGACTTGCCTAGTTAAATAAAGGTTCAATAAAAATGCATGTCCTGGATGCTCATTTGCGCAGTCATCTGTAAGTCCTCCCCCTGGAAATCTATCAGAGTGCTTAATGACGCCACTCTCCGTCTCGTAGGCAGTGGTCCACCACCAACCCATTTATTTTTATTCTAGGCTCTTTGTGGCTTAGAACTGAAGCAGTGGAGAACATGATTAAGAACATGACATTCGCTGTAAAGGGTTTTAAATTGATCCTTTAGAGGGTAGGATTAAATAGAATGGGATAAATGTTTGTACACTGAAGGTTTATCTCTGGCACATATTTCACTTTTTAGTCTTCCGTTGACTTCTACAGTATGCTATTTACAATCTGGTTTAGAAAAGACTGTATGACACATGGTCTCTTGAGGGTTTTTCAATATTCCCCCACAACGTTCGGTCCTCACAACATTTATACTGCAATAATAGAGGGAAGTTCTGTCTAACTTAACACAAGGTCCTTTGTTTGACATTCATTATAATGGTGGCCTATAAATAAAGAGTGGCTGTAAGGGAGGACAATGTTTGCTGCTAGTATCAAGCCTGCCTACAGGGAAGGTGAGTCCCAAGCATAAACCTCCAGAGGTGTCTCCCTAGTTATCTCTGTCCATCCCCAGCTCTATAGGCCTATTATTCCTCAGTCATCTGCGGTCCTACACAGGGACGTTGGCAGGCAGAACTGCAGGGGACTTACTCCCACAACACATAATGAATTAGGTAAAATAAAGTGGTGGAGAAAATATAACGAAAACAGTGACAATAAAATGAACGTGTTCCTTATGCTGCATCAACAAAGGTTTCTACTAATTTAAAGCAACACAGTGGCTTCCAAAGTGACACCTGCCATTGCAAATACCCCAAAAATGTGAAGAAATCTCACAAGACAAAAGTTATCAGTTGCTGCCCCCTTCAATGTCAATCACAGGGAATTAAGTAATTACGTTTATTTTGCATTGCTCTATTCCAGTTCTACAAAAAACACTCTCCTAATCGTTGCATGTCCTTGGGTCTAATCCTAAAGGAGTGTTATAGACTGTGCTTTTCTTATTTTCTTGCCCAAACCTGGAAGCTGTTTTGAGGATTACATGTAGACGCAGCCCTTGGCAAAAAACATCTGAGTAACTATAGGAGAATAGTGTTGTTTATAAGTCTCTTTCTTCATTACTTTCAAATCCACTTGGTTTGATCCTTTTTTGAATGTTATGTCAATGTAAATAGATTTACTCAAACACTGAAATATTTGTATTGGAGGACGGAGGTGAGTATGAATCTGAAAATGGACTTAAAATGTGCAAACAACCACCACCAATACCCAACCCAGACCATTTAGCGACATATTTTTAAGGCTAAGTAAAGCAGTGTAATCCATCCGGAGAAGCACACAGGTGCTTAAAGATAGAGCTAAGATGACTATAATCAGGAGATTAACTGCTGCATCATTACAGCGAAACTGTTTGTGGATTTTTCTACATTATCCATTAGGGATCCATTTATTTTGTGCATTGAGCTTTCTCACATCCTCCAAGCATCTGTCATAGCCACAAGGGATCCTAAGTACTGTAAATGTATACACAGCATGCTCCCAGATTTCTTAAGGCTTTTCTTCAGTTATTTTTTTTCTTCCCAACTGTGGCATCTGAGATGGAACCCACTGGTTGAGAAATAGCCTCCATACATAACTGGTGTTGGGGAGAAGATCAGGTAACGGTGAGGGAAGTAAATTACTCTAGTACAGTGACAGGTAGGACAGATGACATAGAGGTAGCCACCAGGGAGATACAATACAGCTTGTGGGGTGTATCTCCGACCCTTGGGAATAATGGTTGCCATACCTTCATAAGGTTGCATTCCATTTTCTTTAGTTTATCTCAAAAGAGAGACTACTGTGCTCACAATACAAGGTGTTAAACTGCAGCAGTACTGTGCCTGTGGTATGTTTGTGAAAACATTGAGTTTGCTGTTGATTGTTAAGCCAACTTTTTATCTATATTGGAATGATAATTATCATCACGCTAACTAGCTAACACATACAGTACCAGTCAAACGTTTGGTCACACCTACTCATTCAAGGGTTTTTCTTAATTTTTCTATTTTTCGACATTGTAGAATAATAGTGAAGAGATCAAAACTATGAAATAGGAAGGAATCATGTAGTACCCAAAAAGTGTAAAACAAATCAAAATATAATTTAAATGTGAGATTATTCAAAGTAGCCACTCTTGACAGCTTTTCACAGTATTTGCATTCTCTTAACCTGCTTCACCTGGAATGCTTTTCTAACAATCTTGAAGGAGTTCCCACATATGCTGAGCATATGTTAGCTGCTTTTCCTTCACTCTGCGGTCCAACTCATCCCAAACCATCTCAACTGGGTTGGGGTCGGATGATTGTGGAGGCCAGATCATCTGATCTCCTTTTTCGTCAAATAGCCCTTACACAGCCCGGAGGTGTGTTGGGTTATTGTCCTGTTGTAAAACAAATGCTAGTCCCACTAAGTGCAAACCAGATGGGTTGGCGTATCACTGCAGAATGCTGTGGTAGCCATGCTGTTTAAGTGCGCCTTAGATTTTTTTTTTTTTTGAACTTTTACCCCATTTTCTCCCCAATTTCGTGGTATCCAATTGTTTTTTTAGTAGCTACTGTCTTGTCTCATCGCTACAACTCCCGTACGGGCTCGGGAGAGACGAAGGTCGAAAGCCATGCGTCCTCCGAAACACAACCCAACCAAGCCGCACTGCTTCTTAACACAGCACGCATCCAACCCGGAAGCCAGCCGCACCAATGTGTCAGAGGAAACACCGTGCACCTGGCGACCTGGTTAGCATGCACTGTGCTCGGCCCGCCACAGGAGTTGCTAGTGTGCGATGAGACAAGGATATCCTTACCGGCCAAACCCTCCCTAACCCGGACGACGCAAGGCCAATTGTGCATCGCCCCATGGAAACCCCGGTCGCGGCCGGGAGGCCCACGTGCATTTGAATTCTAAATAAAACACTGACAGTGTCACCAGCAAAGCACACCATCGCACCTGGATCTCCATGCTTCACGGTGGCAACTACACATGCAGAGATCATCAGCTCACCTACTCTGTGTCTCACAAAGATACAGCGGTTAGGACTCATCAGGCCAAAGGACAGATTTCCACCGGTCTAATGTCCATTGCTTGTGTTTCTTGGCCCAGGCAAGTCTCTTCTTCTTATTGATGTCCTTTAGAAGTGGTTTCATTGCAGTAATTCCACCATGAAGGTCTGATTCACACAGTCTCCTCTGAACAGTTGATGTTGAGATTTGTCTGTTACTATTTATTTGGGTTGCATTTTCTGAGGCAGGTAACTCTAATGAACTTATCCTCTGCAGCAGAGGTAACTCTGGGTCTTCTTTTCCTGTGGTGGTCCTCTTGAGAGCCAGTTTCATCATGGTACTTTTGCAAATAAATTCATAAAAAATCCTACAATGTGATTTTCTAGATTTTTTTTCTCATTTTGTCTGTCATAACTGAAGTGTACCTATGATGAAAATTACAGGCCTCTCTCATCTTTTTAAGTGGGAGAACTGGTGGCACAATTGGTGGCTGACTAAATACTTTTTTGCCCCACTGTAACTAGCTAACATTAGCTGGCTGGCTCGTTAGCCAAGGTTACCTAATGTGTGTACAACACCCGTTGAATATGGCCGGTGTCAGTAAACGTCTGCAAAAAAAGTTACATTAAATTGTTGCCAGCAGGGCTGGTTAGGCTGTTTTCAAGCTATCCAGACGTTAACAATTCATCAGACAGAGAGTCAAGTGTGCGCTCCGAGAGCGAAACGAGATGGGTGGGGCTAAAGTTTAAGAGGGTGTGAACGATGCTGAATGGGTGTAGACAAAGAAGAGCTCTTCACTAGATACCAAAACATTCAAAGGCGATTTTCTCAAAAGTGAGTTTACAAGTTTCAAACAGAATTACTTTCCCATTGTTCCTCAAAAGTAATGTAAGATATACTATTTTGTAGCTCTGAGTCTCTACTTGCATCCAATGTAAAAAAACACAATTTCACATTTTCTACAGTTGGAGTCTGAAGTTTAAATACACTTAGGTTGGACTAGGATTAAGAAGTTAAAACTCATTTTTCAACCACTCCACACATTTCTTGTTAACAAACTATAGTTTTGGCAAGTCGGTTAGGACATCTACTTTGTGCATGACTGTCACGCCCTGGCCATAGAGAGTCTTTTATTCTCTATTTTGGTTAGGCCAGGGTGTGACTAGGGTGGGCATTCTAGTTTCTTTATTTCTATGTTTTCTGTTTCTATGTTTTGGCCAGGTATGGTTCTCAATCAGGGACAGCTGTCTATCGTTGTCTCTGATTGGGAATCATACTTAGGCAGCCTGTTTTGCCACCTTAGTTGTGGGTAGTTGTCTTTGTTAGATGCCTGTATAACCCTAGTAAGCTTCACGTTCGTTTTGTTGTTTCTTGTTTTGTTGTTGACATTTTAAATAAAGAGAAAATGTACACTCACCAGGCTGCACCTTGGTCCAGTCATTTCCCTGACGACATTCGTGACAGAACTACCGACCACAAACGGACCAAGCGTTGTGGCCGGAGGAGCAGCATTTTCTGGAGAAATGGACATGGGAGGAGATCTTGAAGGCGAGGGAACCTGGGCAAAGGCTGGAGACTATCGGCGTCCAAGGCAGGAGATAGAGGCGGTGAAAGCAGAGTGGCGACAATACGAGGAGTTGGCACGAGAGGCAGCACGAGAGGCAGCACGAGAGGCAGCCCCAAAGCATTTTTTTTGGGGGGGGGGGGGGTACACGAGGAGATTGAGAACTCCTCATGCTTACCGTAGGGAGTGTGGTACTGGTCAGGCACTGTGTTATGCGGTGGAGCGCACGGTGTCTCCAGTGCGCGTTCACAGCCCGGTGCACTACATTCCAGCTCCCCCCATTGGACGGGCTAAAGTAAGCATCCAGCCAGGATGGAAGGTGCAGGCTCAGCGCGCCTGGCCTACAGTGCATCTCTTTGGCCCAGGCTCTCCTGCGCCGGCTCTGCGCACTGTGTCTCTGGTGAGTCTGCACAGCTCAGTGCGTCCTGTGCCAGCACCCAGCATTTGCCGGGCAAAGGTAACCATCCAGCCAGGACGGGTTGTGCAGGCTCTACGCTCGAGACCTCCAGTGCTACTCCACGGCCCAGTGTTTCCGGTGCCTACACCAAGAACCAAGCCTCCTGTATGTCTGCCCCAGCCTGGTAAGCCCTGTGGCAGCTCCACGCAGCAGGCTGCCTATATGTCTCCTCATTCCAGTGATGATCCATGGCACGAAGCCTCCAGTGATGATACATGGCACGAAGCTTCCAGTGATGATACATGGCCCAGAGCCTGCAATGAGGATCCATGGCACGAAGCCTCCAGTATTGATCTGCGGCACGAAGCCTCCAGAAGCAACTGTCTCCAGTCCGGAGCCTCCAGCGACGGTCCCCGTCCGGAGCCTCCAGCGACGGTCTCCAGTCTGGAGCCTCCAGCGACGGTCTCCAGTCTGGAGCCTCCAGCGACGGTCTCCAGTCCGGAGCTTCCAGCGACGGTCTCCAGTACAGAGCGTTCAACGACGGCCTCCAGTCCGGGGCCTGCAGCGAGGGTCCCACACCGGAGCCGCCACCAAAGTAGATGCCCACCCGGACCCTCCCCTATAGAGTCAGGATTTGCGAGTCCGCACCTTTTGGGAGGGGGAGGTATACTATCACACCCTGACCATAGAGAGGCTTTTATTCTCTATTTTGGTTAGGCCAGGGTGTGACTAGGGTGGGCATTCTAGTTTCTTTATTTCTATGTTTTCTGTTTCTATGTTTTGGCCAGGTATGGTTCTCAATCAGGGACAGCTGTCTATCGTTGTCTCTGATTGGGAATCATACTTAGGCAGCCTGTTTTACCACCTTAGTTGTGGGTAGTTGTCTTTGTTAGATGCCTGTATAGCCCTAGTAAGCTTCACGTTCGTTTTGTTGTTTCTTGTTTTGTTGGCAACATTTAAAATAAATAGAAAATGTACCACGCTGCACCTTGGTCCGGTTATTTCCCTGACGACGTTTGTGACAATGACACAAGTAATTTTTTAAACAATTGTTTACAGACAGATTATTTAACTTATAATTCACTGTATCACAATTCCAGGTGGTCAGAAGTTAGCATACACTAAGTTGACTGCGCCTTTAAACAGCTTGAAAAATCCCAGAAAATTATGTCATGGCTTTAGAAGCTTCTGATAGGCTAATTGACATAATTTGAGTCAATTGGAGGTGTTCCTGTGGGTGTATTTCAAGGCCAAACTTCAAACTCACTGCCTCTTTTCTTGACATCATGGGAAAATCAAAAGAAATCAGCCATGACCTCAGAAAAAAAATTGTAGACCTCCACAAGTCTGATTCATCCTTGGGAGCAATTTCCAAATGTCTGAAGGTACCACGTTCATCTGTACAAACAATAGTACACAAGTATAAACCTCACGCAACCATCATACCGCTCAGGAAGGAGACGCGTTCTGTCTCCTAGAGATGAACTTACTTTTGTGCTAAAAGTGCAAATCAATCCAAGAACAACAGCAAAGGACCTTGTGCAGATGCTGGAGTACAAATGTATCTATATCCACAGTAAAACAAGTCCAATATCAACATACCCTGAAAGACCGCTCAGCAAGGAAGAAGCCACTGCTCCAAAACCGCCACATGGGGACAAAGATTGTACATTTTGGAGAACATATTTCAACACTCAAAACACTTCTCTGAAAAACACTGTTTTAAGCCCCAATGTTTACCTTTTTGTGACAGTTTTTGTACTCGGCTGTACTCTGCTGTTATCATGCCAATGTGTTTCATCATTAGACCAGAGACCAAATGTCCTGTGGTCTATTTGGCCATAATGACCATCATTATGTTTGGAGGAATGAAGGGGGAGGCTTGCAAGCTGAAGAACGTCATCCCAACCATGAAGTACGGGGGTGGCAGCATCATGTTGTGGGGGTGCTTTGCTGCAGGAGGGACTGGTGCACTTCACAAAATAGATGGCATCATGAGGTAGGAAATGATGTGGATATATTGAAGCAACATCTCACGACATCAGTCAGGAAGTTAAAACTTGGTCGCAAATGGGTCTTCCAAATGGACAATGACCCCAAGCATACTTCCAAAGTTGTGGCAAAATGGCTTAAGGACAACGAAGTCAAGGTATTGAAGTGGCCATCAGAAAGCCCTGACCTCAAATCTTATAAAATATTTGTGGGCAGAACTGAAAAAGCGTGTGGAGCAAGGAGGCCTACAAACCTGATTCAGTTACACCCGCTCTGTCAGGAGGAATGGGCCAAAATTCACCCAACTTATTGTGGGAAGCTATTGAAAGGCTACCCGAAACGTTTTACTGAAAGTTAAATAATTTAAAGGCAATACTACCTTATACTAATTGAGTGTATGTAAAAGTCTGACCCACTAGGAATGAAGAAAGAAATAAAAGCTGAAATAAATCATTCTCTCTACTATTATTTTGACATTTCACATTCTTAAAATAAAGTGGTGATCCTAACTGACCTAAGACAGGGAATTTTTACTAGCATTAAATGTCAGGAATTGTGAAAAACTCAGTTAAAATGTATTTGGCTAAGGTGTATGTAAACTTCCGACTTCAACTGTACAATAGACCGAATCCAGGTGGTGAGTCACATGTTATTCCATAGTTTTGATGTCTTCACTATTATTCTACAATGTAGAAAATAGTAAAAATAAAGAAAACCACTTGAATGAGTAGATGTGTCCAAACCTTTGACGGGTACTTTAAGTGTATATTTTATAAATGATCTGTTATAAATTCATATTGCATCAGGCACTCTGACCTTACTCTATGCACATTATAGAAAGACTATAACAGCATTAAGTTATTATAGTTTATTGAACTGCATTGTTGGTAAGTAAGCATTTCACGCATGTGACAAATAAAATTTGATTTGAAATTTGATTTGAAAACCCATCGGTCAAATTTTTACACCGTTCATTTTTCCCATGAGGAATTTTGGAAAAACTTAAACATAAGGACTGAGTTTCGTGTAGGCTTACCCTGGCTTGACATTCTGATAACCATGTAAATCAACAAACAGATTACCGACCATTTCGAATCTCACCATACCTTCTCTGCTATGCAATCTGGTTTCAGAGCTGGTCATGGGTGCACCTCAGCCACGCTCAAGGTCCTAAACGATATCTTAACCGCCATCGATAAGAAACATTACTGTGCAGCCGTATTCATTGAACTGGCCAAGGCTTTCGACTCTGTCAATCACCACATCCTCATCTGCAGACTCGACAGCCTTGGTTTCTCAAATGATTGCCTCGCCTGGTTCACCAACTACTTCTCTGATAGAGTTCAGTGTGTCAAATCGGAGGGTCTGCTGTCCGGACCTCTGGCAGTCTCTATGGGGGTGCCACAGGGTTCAATTCTTGGACCGACTCTCTTCTCTGTATACATCAATGAGGTCGCTCTTGCTGCTGGTGAGTCTCTGATCCACCTCTACGCAGACGACACCATTCTGTATACTTCCGGCCCTTCTTTGGACACTGTGTTAACAACCCTCCAGGCAAGCTTCAATGCCATACAACTCTCCTTCCGTGGCCTCCAATTGCTCTTAAATACAAGTAAAACTAAATGCATGCTCTTCAACCGATCGCTACCTGCACCTACCCGCCTGTCCAACATCACTACTCTGGACGGCTCTGACTTAGAATACGTGGACAACTACAAATACTTAGGTGTCTGGTTAGACTGTAAACTCTCCTTCCAGACCCATATCAAACATCTCCAATCCAAAGTTAAATCTAGAATTGGCTTCCTATTTCGCAAACAAAGCATCCTTCACTCATGCTGCCAAACATACCCTTGTAAAACTGACCATCCTACCAATCCTTGACTTTGGCGATGTCATTTACAAAATAGCCTCCAATACCCTACTCAACAAATTGGATGCAGTCTATCACAGTGCAATCCGTTTTGTCACCAAAGCCCCATATACTACCCACCATTGCGACCTGTACGCTCTCGTTGGCTGGCCCTCGCTTCATACTCGTCGCCAAACCCACTGGCTCCATGTCATCTACAAGACCCTGCTAGGTAAAGTCCCCCCTTATCTCAGCTCGCTGGTCACCATAGCATCTCCCACCTGTAGCACATGCTCCAGCAGGTATATCTCTCTAGTCACCCCCAAAACCAATTCTTTCTTTGGCCGCCTCTCCTTCCAGTTCTCTGCTGCCAATGACTGGAACGAACTACAAAAATCTCTGAAACTGGAAACATTTATCTCCCTGACTAGCTTTAAGCACCAACTGTCAGAGCAGCTCACAGATTACTGCACCTGTACATAGCCCACCTATAATTTTGCCCAAACAACTACCTCTTTCCCAACTGTATTTTATTTATTTATTTGTTTAGCTCCTTTGCACCCCATTATTTTTATTTCTACATTGCACATTCTTCCATTGCAAAACTACCATTCCAGTGTTTTACTTGCTATATTGTATTTACTTTGCCACCATGGCCTTTTTTGCCTTTACCTCCCTTCTCACCTCATTTGCTCACATTGCATATAGACTTGTTTATACTGTATTATTGACTGTATGTTTGTTTTACTCCATGTGTAACTCTGTGTTGTTGTATCTGTCGAACTGCTTTGCTTTATCTTGGCCAGGTCGCAATTGTAAATGAGAACTTGTTCTCAACTTGCCTACCTGGTTAAATAAAAAATCTGATATCCATGTAAATCAATATATTCGGCTCTATTTACTCTCAGATCGAAAATTCTAAATAGCATCAAAGTAGACATCATGCAAGACCACAAATCCCTGCAAGCTCCAGCACGTCATCTCTAGCTGACACCTTTGCTAACATGTATTGTGCCCATTTAAAACTTGCACAAGACAGTTCACAGAATGGCCAATTGAAAGAAATGTTGCCAATTTATTAATGACTACATTTTGCTAACATTAGATAGTTATTCCAGAGATTCTTACCATTGCCTTGATTTGGCAGTCTCGTCCATATCATCATGGCATTTGTAGTTCTTTATGATAACCACATTAGCAGATAATTAGCATTTCAGTTAGTTTTTTGGAGGGGGAGGTAAATACAGGTGAATATATTGATCAAGGGCACCTTGTCCTAGAGAGATTTACATGGTTATCAAAACGTCATGCCAGGTTAAGCCTACATGAAACACAGCCCTTAAAAGTGTTTCTAAAAATCCCCATTCACCACAGATGCGGAAGTGCGACATCGGCAAATGTGGTGGATTGAGACGCATCCAATGCAAAAAAACATATCTCTAGCTGAAACTGACAGATTTTTAATGGGGATTTTTTATTATGCTAAGTAGATTTCTGCAGGGGCGTGGACATTGACTCTATGGGGTTAAAAGCTCTTGCATCATGTAGGATTTCCCTGAACTCGGTGCGAGATTTATTACGAGGGAAAAAAATGTAATTACTCTATCCTGCTAAGGCACAGTCATTTGCTAGCTTTAACAGCCATTAAAACAAGCTTAAATCCATGCTGTTCACTAATTTTGTTTTAATTGCAGCATGTGACTAAATGTTGGAGCCATTTGTTTTCAGCTTTCAAGATGCCCTTGTTGGTATAATTGGCCTCATTGACTCCATATTGAACAATGTCTTTAATTGTAGTTTAATGCACATCATTTCACATATGTCTTTAAAAAAAATCTAGTTCATTCTAAAATTCTACCATCTGTATTGTTACTATGTTACCAGTTTTCCTGTGTTTGTGCTTTGAAAACAGATAAAATAGTGTCATTTAAAAAACAAAAAACAATCTCTGATGTGGACTTGGGGGCCATGAGGTCAGGATTCCATTCCTTTTCTCCTTAACTGGTCTCTCTAAGGAGGCCGGTAGATTGTCTGTGTCACTGTTTTCATTTAACACTCCTCCAAAGGTCAAAAAGTGTTAATGGGCTTTTACAGAAGTGCAAGTCATCCCTCACCGATATACTCACTATCTCCATGATGAACAACAAAGTGGAATGGTCCTGTGTGGCTCAGTTGGTAGAGCATGGCTCTTGCTGCACCAGAGTTGTGGGTTTGATCCCACTGGGGGACCACTATGAAAAAGTACAAACATATATGCACTCATTAGTGTAAATCACTATGGATAAATAATGTAAATTGCAGCATGTGCTTTCTCTGGCAGCTCTTTAAGGGGTGGATGTGGGATACAAGGTTCAACATATGGCCTAATATTTAACCTGAAGCTGGGTAAAAGTCTGATGTGTCCTTCGGTGCTTTAATTTGACCTTTAACAGGATAAACAACAGTAATTGAGGCAGCCAGGCAAGGCTACGTAGAAAAAAATTACACAGCATCCAAATGTGCATTTGTTTATGGATGAGATTTGATTAAGTACTTCACTCTTGGAAAGCTCTTTCAAATGGGGAATCTGCCAATGTTGAAGAACCCCTAGTAGAATGGAGATTCCTTTAGCAGTATATTTTGGTGGTATCAATGTGGTCGACAGAAAGCAAGTGAAGCACAGAGAAGACACAAATTAGAAAAGGACTGAAAATCCTAACCTCAATCATTCAATCTACTTGAACAAGTTTCACCACACTCAGGGAATTAAGATAAAGCCAATGAAACAGTGCTTGAGATGCTCTCCACTGCAAGATTTGTGGAGGAAGGGGGATTTGTGTGCTAGAGAGAGATTGATAAACTTTGCTGCCTGTACTGTGCTCTTCCAAAAGTTGTACAGTATCTTCAACTCTTGAGCTATCAAAAATAAATTAATAATTGGAGATATTAAAGAACGGTCCAAATGGTCCACATTTTCTGATGAGAGAGTCAACATTGGGTAGTTTTGGGGTTTGCATGTAAAGGAAAAGGTATTTTTGCCATTTGGAATTCTTGTTGATATTTACCATTACAATGCTTACTGATTTCTGTGTATCAAGATACTGTGCAATAACTATGTACAAGCTGATCTTTTGTAATCAACCACATGCTTACAAGGTGACTTGATACACATGTATAGTGATGAGGCAAAATAATGTGGTTATACTGTATTTAGTATATCCACTGTTATTCTGTAGCTCTGGCCCGATTTGATTAGTAGTGGCTGTCTTAATTTTTTTTTCTTGGTTTCATCTCTGATGCTGCTCGGTGAAGGACAAAGTGTGCAAGAGAGGCAGGTTGACGTTTATTGGCATGAACCTTGCCCTGGAGGCAGAACGGAATGATCTCCTCTTAATGGGCCAGCTGCAAAGTGAAAATTGGTTATATTCTTCTTAATTTAAGGTTAGGGTTAGGGTTAGCAGTGTAGTTAAAGTTAGGGTTAGGGTTAAAATGAGATTTTATGACTTTGTGGCTGTGCTAGCTTATGACCACTCGGCAGAGCTGAGGGAAAGGGAGAGGTGTAGAAAAGATTAGGGAGCAGCTCAGACTCAGAACTCCCGAAAGAAGCAAAGGTTCAGTTTATTTTAATAAGAAAATAACTGGAGGAGAACTGAGGCTGACATGGTTATTATGATCAAATCTTCTTGCAGAGCTAAGCGAACACCAAGAGAAATGGCTATTTCATGCCCCCACATTCAGCAAACAGGGATTTTTAATGCACAGGCCTGCCATAATGGTATTACTGCATTCTCTTTAATGCTTTGGTGGTATGACAGTGTGTTATTTGCAGATTACCAAGAATAACATTCTCTCTGTCTGTCAGTGAAGTTCAGGGAAGACCAGTAGCACATCTTTTTAGCACTGAAGTGGAAATAGAATTGCATTTTCCCCTTATGATCTGAGATTCAGGGAGTTTTGAATGATGGATTATGATGTAGAAACTACAACTGCCATGTTGTGTATAATTAATGCCTAATGATCAATATAATAAAATACTCCTGTCTTATTATTTCTTGAATAGATAACATTTCATATTGGAGACATTTTGAAGTCTAAATAAAAGTAATTTAGCAATGTCTGTGTCGAGGAAGGGATTTTTAAGTTTGAAGTTTAATAGTCATGTCATCATGAAATGCTTTCAGAGGATATTTATGCATCATATCATGCCCGCCTTACCCGACACCCTAGATCCACTACAATTTCATATCGCCTCAACAGATCCACGGATGACGCAATCGCCATCGCACACTGTCCCATGTGGACAAGAATGCTGTTCACCAAGCTCATCACTAAGCTCAGGGCCCTGTGTCTGAACCCTGCCCTGTGAAACTGGATCCTGGACTTCCTGATGGGCTGACCCCAGGTGGTGAAGGTAGGCAATAACACCTCCGCTACACTGATCCTGAACATGGGACCCTACAAGGGTGCGTGCTCAGCCCCCTAAAGTACTCCCTGTTCACTCAAATCAATCATCAAGTTTGCAGACGACACAAGAGTCGTAGGCCTGATTACCAACAATGACGAGACAGCCTACAGGGAGGAGGTGAGAGCCCTAGAGGAGTGGTGCAAGTAAATAACCTCTCCCTTTACGTCAAACAAAACTAATTAGCCGATCGTGGACTTCAGGAGACAGCAGAGAGAGCACGCCTTTATCCACATCGACGAGACCGCAGTGGAGAGGGTGAAAAGCTTCAAGTTCCTTGGCGTGCACATCACTGGGGAAGAAAGCGCAACAGCAGGTTAAAGAAATTATGCTTGGGCCCTAAGACCCTCACAAACTTTTACAGATGCACAATTGAGAGCATCCTGCCAGGCTGTATCATCGCCTGGTAAGGCAACTGCACCATCTGCAACCTCAGAGCTCTCCAGAGGGTGGTGCGGTCTGCCCAATGCATCACTGAGGGCACACTGCCTGCCCTCCAGGACATCTACAGTACCCGGTTTCACAGGAAGGCCAAGAAGATCATCAAGGAACTCAGCCACCCGAGCCTCGGCCTGCTCACCCCGCTACCATTTAGAAGGCAGAGACAGTTTATATATATTTTTTATTTTATCTTTATTTAACTAGGCAAGTCAGTTAAGAACAAATTATTTTTTTCAATGGGGGCCTAGGAACAGTAGGTTAACTGCCTTGTTCAGGGGCAGAATGACAGATTTTTGTATAGGTAAATAGGTGACAGTATAGGTGAATCAACGCTGGAACCGAGAGACTGAAAGACAGCTTCTACCTCCAGGCCATCAGACTGTCAAATAGTCATTGAACACTGGTCACTTTAATAATGTTTACATTTAAACATGTTTACTGTTTCACACACTTCATATGTACAGTACCAGTCAAAAGTTTGGACACCTACTCATTTTATATAGTGAATACATCAAACCTATGCAATAACACAATGTAGTAACCAAAAAAGTCTGAATCAAATTGTCACGCTGGTATGAATGATTCGGGAGACAGGTGCAGGAATGCGTAATAGGGTTTTTTATTGTACCCAAATTCCGGTGTGCCCTGTAAAGTCTATGGGGACAAAGACCAAACAAACACGATACAAAAATACAGGCTTGAAACCCAAACAAAAGAGTGAGGAGCACCTTGAATAAATAACACACGTGCACAATGACTAACACACGGGATGAGACCTGTGTCTGAAAGCCCAAAACACACAGCACAGGTAGTCACACGCACCAACGGACATTGTAACAATAATCGACAGCACAAATGTAAACCAAGGACACACTTATACAATTACTAAATACTGGGAATAGGGGCCAGGTGTGCGTAATGAAAGTCACGGAGGGATCCGTGACACAAATGCTATATTTGAGATTCTTCAAAGTATCCACCCTTTGCCTTGATGACAGCTTTGCACACTCTTGGCATTATTTCAATTAGCTTTACCTGGAATGCTTTTCCAACAGTCTTGAAGGAGTTCCCACATATGCTGAGCACTTGTTGGCTGCTTTTCCTTCCGTCTGCGGTCCAACTCATCCCAAGCCATCTCAATTGGTTTGAGGTTGGATTATTGTGGAAGCCAGGTCATCTGATGCAGCACTCTCCTGCTTGGACAAATAGCCCTTACACAGCCTGGATGTGTGTGGGGTCATTGTCCTGTTGAAAAAAAAAATTATAGCCCCACTAAGCGCAAACCAGATGGGATGGCGTATCGCTGCAGAATGCTGTGGTAGCCATGCTGGTTAAGTGTGCCCTGAATTTTTAAAAATCAGTAAAGAACCCCCACACCTTCACACCTGGTCCTCCATGCTTCATGGTGGGAACCACACATGCGGAGAACGTCAGTTCACTTACTCTCCATCTCACGAAGACACGGCAGTTGGAACCAAAGGGCAGATTTCCACCGGTCTAATACCCATTGCTTGTGTTTCTTGGCCCAAGCAGGTCTCATCTTATTAGTGTCCTTTAGTAGAGGTTTCTTTGCAGCAATTTGACCATGAAGGCCTGATTCACGCAGTCTCCTCTGAACAGTTGATGTTGAGATGTGTCTGCTACTTGAACTCTGTGAAGCATTTATTTCGGCTGCAATCTGAATTGCAGTTACCTCTAATTAATGTATCCTCTGCAGCAGAGGTAACTCTGGGTCTTCCTTTCCTTTTGGCGGTCCTCATGAGAGCCAGTTTCATCAAAGCGCTTGATGTTTTTTGCGACTGCATTTGAAAAAACTTTCAAAGTTCTTGAAATGTTCCTTAAAGTAATGATGGACTGTCGTTTCTCTTTGCTAATTTGAGAATGTCTTGCTATAAAATGGACCTGGGCTATCTTCTGTATACCACCCCTATCTTGTCACAACACATCTGATTTGCTCCAATGCATTAAGAAGGAAACAAATTCCACAAATAAACTTTTAACAGGCACACCTGTTAATTAAAATGCATGCCAGGTGATTACCTCATGAAGCTGGTTGAGAAAATGCGAAGAGTGTGCAAAGCTGTCATCAAGGTAGCTACTTTGAAGAATCTCAAATATAAAATATATTTTCATTTGTTTAACCTGTTTGGGCTAGGGGGCAGGATTTTCACTTTTGGAGGAACAGTGTGCCCAGAGTAAACTTCTTCCTACTCAGTCCCAGATGATAATATATGCGTATTATTAATAGTATTGGATAGAAAACACTCTGAAGTTTCTAAAACTGTTTGAATGATGTCTGTGAGTATAACATAACTCATATGGCAGGCAAAAACCTGACAGGAAATGGGAAATCTGAGGTTTGTAGTTTTTCAACTCAGCCCCTATTGAAGAGACAGTGGGATTGATGGCCTACCCCGGAAAAACCCGGTCGACGCTGGGCCAATTGTGCACCGTCCTATTGGACTCCCAATCACGGCCGGATGTGATACAGCCTGGATTGAAACCATGGACTGTAGTGACGCCTCTTGCACTGAGATGCAGAGCCTTAGACCGCTGCGGCACTCCATACTGACTATACTGTCTATACACACCATCATGTACATGCTGCATATATATATATATTTATATTCTGGACTCTGACATTGCTCTGTTCTGTTATTTCTTAATTCCTGTCCTAAAATGTTTTGGGATTTGTGTGTATTGTTTTGTATTGTTTGGTATTACTGCACTGTTGAATCTAGAAAACATAAGCATTTTGCTGCACCTGCGAAATATGTGTAAGCAACCAATACAATTTGATTTGGATCTGGTGCCATTGTGGAAAAGCCCAAGGCTAATTATTATTATTTTGTTTTCCTGCTTTCGATTGGCATAAGTAAACTTAAGCAATCAACAAATACGCACCTTCTTCATGACAATGTGTGATAATGTACTGTGGAGTATACCAGATTGTGAGTTGGGTTATTGTCAATTCTCAAGCCGAGACAAAAGCAAAAGATCCCTTTTGTGTCATATGTGTCGTTCAAACGTACTTGCTGTTTAGTGTGCTTGCACTGTTTCTATGTCACGCTTTCAGAAGTGCTCATTGATGCATAGTTCTCATTGATGCATATCTCAAGTTCATTTTTATACGTATATGGCTACCATTACTAATATCCTATAAGATGAAAATATGTATATGTAAGATCATGCATAGAGTGCAGGATGTACTTAATGACAGTCTAGCTTTGAGCAAGAAACACTCTGCTGCTGCAAACCGCAACCTGTCACTGAGAAATATTTCTTGCTCACAAACCAACGTTGCTCATTGACCATCTATCTCAGTCCCTCAGCCAATTCAAGTTCAAATGTAATATATGACTTTCATTCTCCAAGTGTTATCTTCCCTGAACCAGACCATCTGTCTGCACCACCACGATTTCCCTGTCAAACACTGGTGTCCCTCTGAAGAGGATGCAGTCCACACACCCAAGTGAGCGCTGACACTCAATTAACCTTCTTGGATAAGAATTATTTCATAAACTTTTAGGTCTTAATTCACAAGACCTTATACTCACATAGCCACATACTGTATGTATATCCAGTGCCTTCAGGAAGTATTCATACCCCTCCGCATTTGTTGTGTTACAGCCTGAAGTCAAAATGGATTAAACGTTTTTTTCTCTCTCACCCCATACCCTATAACGACAAAGTGAAAAAAAAATATTTTTAGAAATGTTTCCAAATGTATTGAAGATTAAATACAGAAATATCTCATTACATATGTATTCACACCCCGGAGTCAATACTTTTTGGAAGCACTTTGGCAGCGATTACAGCTGTGAGTATTTCTGGGTAAATCTCTAAGAGCTTGATTTGTTTATCCACACCTGGATTGTGCAACATTTGCCCATTATTATTTTTTAAATTCTTCAAACTTTGCCAAATTGGTTATTAGATTGATCATTACTAGACAACCATTTTTAGGTATTGCCATAGATTTAAGTCAAAACTGTAACTCAGCTACTCAGGAACATTCACTGTATTCTTGGTAAGCAACTCTGTGTAGAATTGGCCTTGTGTTTTAGATTATTGTCTTGTTGAAAGGTGAATTCATCTCCCAGTGTCTGGTGGAAAGCAGACTGAACCAGGTTTTTCTCTAGGATTTTCCCTGTGCTTAGGTCCATTGCGTTTCTTTATCATACTGAAAACTCCCCAGTCTTTAACGATTACAAGCACACACATAATATGATGCAGCCACCACTATGCTTGAAAATATGGAGGATGGTACTCAGAAATGTTTTGTACTGGATTTTCCGCAAACATAACACTTAGTTTTCAGGACAAATAGTTAATTGCTTTGCCACATTTTTTGCAATATTACTTTAGTGCCTTGTTGCAAACAGGATACATGTTTTGACATATTTTTGATTCTGTACAGGCTTCCTTTTCACTTTAATTAGGTTACTATTATGGAGTAACTAGAATGTTGTAGATCCATCCTCATTATTATCCAATCAAAGCAATTAAACTCTGTTACTGTTTTAAAGTCACCATTTGCTTCATGGTGAAATCCCTGAGCGGTTTTGTCACATCCTGACCGTGGAGATCTTTTTATTCTCTATGCTTGGTTGGTCAGGGTGTGACTCGGGTGGGAAACAGGCACCGTGTTATGTGGTAAAGCGCACGGTGTCTCCAGTGCGCGTACACAGCCCGGTGCGCTATACATTCCAGCTCCCCGCATTGGACGGGCTAGAGTGGGCATCCAGCAAGGGTGTCCATTGGCCTCCAGTGCGTCTCTTCGGCCTCCAGTGCGTCGCTTCGGCCCAGGATATCCTGCGCCGGCTCTGCGCACTGTGTCTCTGGTGCGTCTGCACAGCCCAGTGTGTCCTGTGCCAGCGCTCCGCATTTGCCGGGCGAAAGTAACCATCCAGCCAGGAGGGGTTGTGCCGGCTCTACGCTTGAGACCTCCAGTGCGCCTCCACGGCCTAGTGTATCCGGTGCCTAGTCCACGCACCAGGCTTCCCATACGTCTCCTCGGTCCGGTGAGACCAGTTCCGGCTCCACGTTCGAAGCCTCCAGTGATGATTCATGGCCCGAAGCCAGTGACGATCCATGGCACGAAGCCTCCAGTGATGATCCATGGCACGAAGCCTCCAGTGATGATCCATGGCACGGAGCCTCCAGTGATGATCCATGGCACGGAGCCTCCAGTGATGATCCATGGCACGAAGCCTCCAGCGTTGATCCGCAGTCTGGATCCTGCAGCGACGGTCTCCAGTCCAGAGCCTCCAGCAACGGTCCCCAGTCCGGAGCCGGGGCCTGGGGGGAGGGTCCCCAGTCCAGGGCCTGCGGAGAGGGTCCCCAGTCCGGAGCCTCCAGCTATGGTCCACAGTCCGGAGCCTGCAGCGAGGGTCCCCAGTCTGGGGCCGGCGGAGAGGGTCCCCAGTCCGGGGCCTGCGACGAGGGTCCCCAGTCCGCGGCCTGCGGCTAGGGTCCCCGCACCAGAGGCGCCACCAAAGTGGGGGGAGCCAGAGTTGGAGCGGGGTCTCCATCCCGCATCTGAGTCGCCACCGAGGTAGATGCCCACACGGACCCTCCCCTATAGTGTCAGGTTTGCGGCCGGAGTCCGCACCTTTGGGGGTGTACTTTCACTCCCTGACCATAGAGATCTTTTTATTCTCTATGTTTGGTGGTCAGGTTGTGACTCGGGTGGGAAACTCTATGTTCTGTCTTTCTATGTTTTGGCCGGGTTTGGTTCTCAATCAGGGACAGCTGTCTATCGTTGTCTCTGATTGGGAATCATACTTAGGCAGCCTTTTTTCCTTTTGTATTTTGGGGGTAGTTGTCTTTGCTAGTGGCCTGTATAGCCCTAGTAAGCTTCACATTCATTTTTGTTGTTTCTTGTTTTGTTGGCGACATTTATAATAAAGAAAAATGTACGCTCACCAAGCTGCACCTTGGTCCGGTCATTTCCACGACGACGGTGATCGTGACAGGTTTCCTTCCTTTCCGGCAACTGAGTTAAGAAGGACACCTGTATCTTTGTAGTCACTGTGTGTATTCACACACCATCCAAAGCGTAATTTCTAACTTCACCATTATCAAAGAGATTTTTTTGTGTGTTACCCATCCACCAATAGGTGTCCTTATTTGCGAGGCATTGGAAAACCTCCCTGGTCTTTGTGGTTGAATCGTACTGCTCGACTGAGGGACCTTACAGATAATTGTATGTGTGGCAACAGAGATGAGGTTGTCATTAAATAAGTATGTTAAACACTATTATTGCACACAGAGTGAGTCCATGCAATGTATTACTGTATGTGACTTGTTAAGCAAATGTTGACTCCTGAACGTATTTAGGCTTGCCATAACAAAGAGGATGAAAACTTATTGACTCATAACATTTGACCTTTTACTTTTAATTAATTTGTAAACATTTCTAAAAACATAATTCCACTTTGACATTATGGGGTATTGTGTTTAGGCCAGTGACCAAAAAATCAAAATGTAATCTGTTTTCAATTCAGGCTGTAACACAACAAAATGTGTAAAAAGTCAGGGGGTGTGAATACTGTCTGAAGGCACTGTAAAGGTAATCTAAAATACTGAAATGATTGATTTTGTAATTTCACAACTGTCACTCTCACATTGCCCACGGTGATCAATTATTTATAGACATTAAATGTTAGCAAGATTGAAGAATCGCCGACTACTCTTATTTTGACCTTACCGATTGTGTATTTATTTTTTACATGTTATCACTTTTCTATTATTTCTCAATTATCTTTCTCTCTGCATTGTTGGGAAAGGCCTGTAAGTAAGCATTTCACTATTAGTCTACACCTATTGTTTACAAAGCATGTGACAAATACATTTTTATTTGATTTGGCTTCTCTAATTGCTAGTGCCTGCATCCTTTCCCATTCAAATGTAATTATGTTGACTTAGAACATGTACTTATATCTTACTCACCCCTGGAGATGGAAGCAATCTTCCTTTACCTTCATGGTTGAACTAATCCTCCAATAAATATATTTTTCCCACTTCAGAAGATTTACTGTAGTCTTGACAGATAGATAAACCTTTGCACCAACTAAAGTCACTGTTAAATTATGTTTTTGGTTTGTGGTGGAACATCTGCTTTACACAGATATTGTATGTGCTACAAGTGAAGCATTGGCTATCTGCTATCTAAAGTACTGTGTCATGTTTGAAGAAAGATTGTCATGACAAGAGTACTGACATAATTATACATGTGTTATGATTGTGGTTCAACAAAATGTATTCTGCTGTGATGAGTAACCTTTCTTGAAACATAAAAGATGAATTGTTACCCCTGGACTTAAGCTAGGATTTCTAAGTATGCAATATGTACTCTTAACTTTGTGGAGTTTCTAGATATGGCCATTGTTTGTAATAATGTGTTTCTTTAATTCGAGAAAATGTGGTAAATTAGATTCACACTCGCTGATTTTGGACTTACAGGGTAATTAAAAGGAATTGTTTAATGTGCTAGCTTACCTTGGAATTGTTGCTCCTTAGTGTTATCATCAGAAGGCACCATCAGACCAGCTTCTTGACAAAACTTTGTTAAAACATCTTTAAGGCTGTTAATGTGTGTGTACAATGTGAGACATGTTTGCAGTGATAGGCACTACACAAGGGTGACTAATAGCAAAAGCCTCAATCAATGATTGCAGGGTGACTTGAAACAAAGTTACTTCAAAATGAGATACTGTTAAAATAAAGTTAGCCGAAGATTAAATCCACTTTTCTCCTGAATTATCTCTGTCTGGAACAGAAGTGCATCAGGCTAAAAATTTCATTGAGATCTGCGAGGGAGTGAAAGAGTAATATGCTCGTCTCCAGACCAAATGTCAGCTCTCAGCCTAAGGTGTGATATTTAAGGTATTAATCACAGCAATGTGGCATGGTTTCAGAGGCCCCTTCATGTTCATAGAAACCAAGGGCAGACTGGGAACTGAAATTTGCCCTGGCATTTGTAACATACAGGCCCATCTTCTTCTTTGAGACCCTCACACTGGCCCATTTTTGTCCACCAGTTCCCCATTATTAGTCAGATAATGTTAATTTTGCACACACACAAAAAAAGTTAGACATGTCCACTAGGCTAGAAATGGGCCAGCCCATCTGGCATTTGCACGAAATGGCAGATGGCCAGTCCGCCCCTGACAGAAACCCAGCATATTAAAGTGACATATCCCCAGAAATCCACCCGGCACCATAGGTGCATGTGCCTGCTAATTAACACATTACAACTTTGAAAAATAACGGAATTTATTTCTGAAGGTACAGGATTCGTCCTCCAGAGACAGTTGTGTGTGATTGGAACAGCATGGGCTAGAAGAGAAGAAGACTACGTAGAGCACTTTTATTAATTGAACTGTGTATCTCATTTTCAATCCCCAGAGTGGCAGAGTGGTCTAAGGCACTGCATCGCCGGGCTAGAGGCGCCACTATAAACCCTGGTTCGATCCCGGGCTGTATCACAACCTGCCCAAATCCAGAGTCCCATAGGTCGGTGCACAATTGGCTCAGCGTCGTCTGGGTTAGGGGAAGTCTTGGCTGGTGTAGGCTGTCATTGTAAACAATAATTTGTTCTTAACTGACTTGCCTAGTTAAATAAAGGTAAAAAATGAAGAAAAAAAACAGCTGTCAGTCTGAATAGTCAATGTGTTATGGCCGGGTGACATTAAATCACTTGGATACAAATAGTATTCTAATTCTTTTATTACATTAGATTTTATGGACAGTGTTTACTACCTCAATTGTTTTCCATGTGTAACTGAGTGAATGGGATGTCCACTTCAGTGTCAGACAATGAATAACTGAAGGGTAAAGTTCCACTATCTATTACTAAAAGTGCCGAGAGTGAAATCATAAAGATTTCACTCTCATATCTCTCATATTTTACATATGAGATCACATGATCACAGGAATGTGCCTGAGGATGGGGAACTGTATCAGATAGTGACAGCGCCTTGCTGAAAATAGAGCTGTCATCATGCAGGACTACTTAGTGAGTCCCACATGGAGTGTCGCACTTAAGCAGGCACCAGCTGAAAGATAATGCTGGCACCGAGAGCCAGGACACCTCACACCTGCCTTCTTTTCTATTCACCTCATTTCAAACTCTCCTTTCTCTCTCTCTCTTTATTCCCCTTTATCCCTTGATCAGAAGCCATTTCTGGTTGGGTATCGGCTGTGTGGATCCATGCACACCTAATTGTTGTTTTGATGACGCGGCTGCGTCTTGGTTTTCTGCGGACCGACGCTTCCCAGGCCCTCCTTAAGAACATCAAACCCCTGATGCCTTCCTTGAAGGGCCGGTGCATGGTCGGATGCATCCAAAATTGGCTTGGGCAGAGAGAGAATGAGATTAAAAAGGAGAGGACACACTAGGACAAGATATGAAGGAGAAAAGAGGCCGGGGATCTACTGCTTACACAGAAGCCCTCGAACAAAGAGGGCTTCTGTGTAAGCAGTGCTCAGTGCAGTGTTGCTGGGGTGAGACGCCTTGCACAGGTGCAACCCTCCACTCCTCAAGTCTTTAATGACAAACTAAGGACAAAAGACAGAGAGAGGGCAGTCAGTGCTGAGGCGGAGATAAAATGAGGGGGATGGGAAGATAGAGAGAGAGAGAGAGAGAGAGAGAAAGTGAGTGACAGCTACAGGGAGAGATCGAACACGGGATTTTAAATTGACTCCAGGCATAGGTAGACATGGGGAGGGGCTGAGGTGAGTACTTTTCTCCATTAATTTAGCAGTGGAAACGTACAGTACAGGATCAAGAAACAAACTATGTACTGTTGGAATTCTAACACATTTTTACACTGTTCACTTGTCCAGTGAATTTAAATATACTATAAATGCTCTCATGCCATAGTGTTCCAAAACACTATGTAATCATAATCAAACTATTTTGAGAAACAATAAGTAAATAACTACTATAGTGTAACCAATATCAGTGACATCGCAGAAATGTTGCAGTGAGAGACAAGCTTTCCCTTTGTGTGGCTCCATCATTGCATGATCTTATCATCTCTCGATCATGTTAATGTATTTGTCTGCACAGTGTGTCACAAGCCTTATTCAATAATTGCTGTATGTACAATCAGTGACTAATATGTCACACACAATGACAGAATATCCTTAACATGTGTCTTCTCACAGTAACGCTAAAATTGACATTTGTAGAAGGGGAATGGCATTATTGCGATGATTTTCCACACTCTAATACAATTTCCTTGTCATTTGAATTGGCCCAGATAATTCATTTGAATGATTCATGCTCCAGTGATATTGCTCAATTGCCAAATTAATATTCCGATCATCTTCCAAAATTCTGTGAAAAATGTCAGCCACATTAGTTGTGAGGGATATTTGTTTTGTTTTACAGTGTTTTTCTCTCCAATTTTGTGGTATCCAATTGGTAGTTACAGTCTCATCACTGCAACTCCCATATGGACTCAGGAGAGGCAAAGGTCGAGAGCCTTGCGTCTTCCGAAACACAACCCAACCAAGCCACACTGCTTCTTGACACAATGCCCACATAACCCAGAAACCAGCCACACCAATGTGACAGAGGAAACACCATGCACCTGGTGACCATGTCAGCATGCACTGCGCCTGGCCCGCCACAGGAGTCGCTAGTATGCGACAGGACAAGGACATTCCTTCCGGCCAATCTCTCCCTAACCCAGACGATGCTGGGCCAATTGTACGCCACACCATGGGTCTCCCGGTCATGGCCGGCCCGGATGGAGCCTGGACTCAAACCCAGAATCTCTAGTGGCACAGCTAGCACTGGGATGCAGTGCCTTAGACCACTGCCCCACTTGGGAGGCCCATGGGTTCTTGCAGGTTTTAAGTGTGTATTGAATCAGTGTCAGTCAATGGTCAACTGACACTGACATCAATACAGTGTCCATGTCTTGCAAGGACACTGATTATAATTAATTGGTGACTCAGTTTCTACTGCATGTTGAAAGTACTGCTAACTAAGAAGGTCTCACAAACAATGGTGATTGTGAAAGTTCAACTTTACACCTACGGTCTAACACTTGTTTGTGATAGACAGACGATGAATCAATGACATCATTTGGAAAAGCATAGCCTCAGAAAAAAAAACTGACAGATACCTGAAATACTTGAGTGGCAGCTCCCAGATAAAATAGCTGTGAAATGCTACAAAGACGCATGAAAGAGGAATGCTCCACACTTTTGTAAGCTAGAGTCAGGACATTTTCATCTCTGTAGGAGCTTTTATCAGAAAGAGAATTTGCTATTTTCAAACATTGAATGATGGAAACGTTTTTCACAAAAGTGAAATAGAAAACACCAAAGATGCCCTCAAATGAAATCCCAAGTTCAAGAACATTGGGAAATGGCGGCACTCCAAAATGTAAAAAACAAAAAATAACGACAGGATGTCACCTCATTCCACCTTTTTTTTATTTTTGCCCAGGCAAGTAACTGCATTTTGGCAGTTGTGCCTTCATCAGAGGAAAGTCATATGTCACCATGGCTCATATATTACTTGCTATGTTTGCTTAGCTATCAAGTGAACTATATAGTTTTCTAGAGAAATCCATGAAGACAAAATGGGTCCAGAAGAAAACAGTAGCCTCGTTCAGATATCACAATAACTTCAAAGACATAATTCTAACATCTTGATCGTATAACAACTAAATCCTACAATTCATCATACAAAAATGTTTTGGAATAGTATTTCAAACAATTGTCTGCTGAGTGTCTTTCTTGGTTCCTAGAAATTGCTTGACTATGACCTCATTTTTTCATTAGTACACTGTCCTAACATATTTTGCATGTCAGCAGTCAACTTTTCAATATATAGAACTTCCAAAAAGCAAAGTGTCACTAGCCACATCATCATGATCATCAAGGCCAGGGACCTTGTCATAGCCTCAGCTCACTCAACAAATAGCTGCAGATGACCCTATGCCTGTTAACTCTTATGGGAATTAGCTTAACACCCCCTCTGACTTTAAATCTCATTGTGAGCTTGGGCTAATGAACCTAAATGTGATAAGTATGATAAAAACAATGGACACAATTAACATTCTGGTTCTCTCAGGGGGGTGTTAAGCATGGTTAAATGGTTCTGTCTCAGATAAAAACATAAAAGTAACATCAGAGTTGGTCATTTTAGGGGATTTGAATCTGGATTGGCTATCCCCTACCTCAGATCAATTTAAGAGTAAATGCATTGATTTTAAACTGACTCAATTGAACTCAAAACCCACATGAATAAATGTGAAAAACTCTTCATTGATTGATTTAATTCTTACTAATAACCCCAATAAATATCTGTCTAGTGGAGTATTTGGAAATGACCTCATTGATCATTGTCCCATAGTATATACTGTATTAGAGGTATGAAACCACAAAATAATAATCCCACAAAATAATAATCCTAGTTTAATTAAGAAAATACATTTTTAAAGGTTTTCTGCTCAAAGGCTTTTACATGTTCACTCTGATTTAGCCACTTTTTCCTGACCTTGAGTTGGCTCTCAGAAATCATCTCCTCCATATTTTATTTTACTAGGCAAGTCAGTTAAGAACAAATTCTTATTTTCAATGACGGCCTAGGAACAGTGGGTTAACTGCCTGTTCAGGGGCAGAACGACAGATTTGTACCTTGTCAGCTCGGTAAGTTGCTAGCTAGCATTAAACTTATCTTGTAAAAAACAATCAATCATAATCACTAGTTAACTACACATGGTTGATGATATTACTAGATATTATCTAGCGTGTCCTGCGTTGCATATAGTCTGACTGAGCATACAAGCATACAAGTATCTAAGTATCTGACTGAGCGGTGGTAGGCAGAAGCAGGTATGTAAACATTCATTCAAACAGCACTTTCATCCGTTTTGCCAGGAGCTCTTTGTTGTGCGTCAAGCATTGCGCTGTTTATGACTTCAAGCCTATCAACTCCTGATATGAGGCTGGTGTAACCGAAGTGAAATGGCTAGCTAGTTAGCATTTCAAACGTCACTCGCTCTGAGCCTTCTAGTAGTTGTTCCCCTTGCTCTGCATGGATAACGCTGCTTCGATGGTGGCTGTTGTCGTTGTGTTGCTGGTTCGAGCCCAGGGAGGAGCGAGGAGAGGGACGGAAGCTATACTGTTACACTGGCAATACTAAAGTGCCTATAAGAACATCCAATAGTCAAATGTTAATGAAATACAAATGGTATAGAGGTAAATAGTTCCATAATAACTACAGCCTCAAACTTCTTACCTGGGAATATTGAAGACTCATGTTATAAGGAACCACCAGCTTTCGTATGTTCTCATGTTCTGAGCAAGGAACTGAAACGTTAGCACATATTGCACTTTTACTTTCTTTCCAACACTTTATTTTTGCATTATTTAAACAAATTGAACATGTTTCATTATTTACTTGAGGCTAAATTGATTTTATTGATGTATTATATTAAGTTAAATAAGTATTGTTGTCATTGTCATTAAAAAAATTGGCCGATTAATCGGTATCGGCTTGTTTGGTCCTCCAATAATCGGTATCGGCATTGAAAAAACATAATCGGTCAACCTCTAATCTGGATAGATGAAAAACTCTCTTTTAAAAAGGAAATTGATGAGTTAGTTAAGAAGCTGAGAATAAAAATGATGTTCTTCAATAGAAATAGCTCCGGCCTCTCATTAAATAGTAGAAAGCAGATAATTTGGGTTGACGTACCTATCGGTCCTAGACTTTGGAGACATAGTCTATTTGAATGCAGCTGCCACTTCACTAAAACTGTTAGATGCAGTTTTTCATAATGCACTGCGCTTTATTACGAGCAACAATTTTCATTGTCTTCACTGCATTGTCTTCTAGAATGTTGGTTGGCCATCTTTTTTTTTTTTTAACTAGGCAAGTCAGTTAAGAACAAATTCTTATTGACAATGACGGCCTAGGAACAGTGGGTTAACTGCCTTGTTCAGGGGCAGAACAGCATATTTTTACCTTGTCAGCTCAAGGATTTGATCTAGCAACCTTTTCAGTTACTGGCCCAATGCTCTAACTACTAGGCTACCTGCGCTAATGCGTCTCTGTCTCCTCACTGAATGAATTACAAATGGATAAATGGCTGATAATAATGATAAGGAGGGTGAAGAGGTTCATTTAATTTAGAAAGACAATAGTGTAATGATGAGGTTGTGTTATGCCTATTTATCAGCATCAAATCATTTGAGCACGAGCCTTGCAGGTTGATACCATTCTCTTTTACGTTTGACTTTGTAAAAATAAGATGTTAGGAGACTGTTTTATTTACTATAACTCTATTACAAGGGAAACGAACTCAAGCTATGTGTTGCAGTAGATCTCTAGAATAATGCAAAACATATCCTTGACTCTTTCCGAGTAGATGAGCGAGAAACAAGCGATGCCAGTCAACCTGCAAAGCCAGCCCATCAAAACTACACCTACACTGTACAAAACTAATTTTACACATAATAAGAGTTAGCCTAAAGACAAGATTCAATTTACAATAATCTGATGAGTAACAATATAAGGCCTATCAGTTGTAATTGACAGATGCAAGGAAAGGAGCTTTATCAAATCCTCCTACAGAGTCACATGCAAGTAAAATATTGTGATTTATATATAGTATCTGAAATAGCACATTCTGCCGTTTCTAATACACTTACCTTAACTCAAGAAATGAAGAAAAGAGGTTCAGCGTTCAGAGTTTGGTTAAGTTTTGGTTAGCCACCGATGTCGAAATCAAGTACTTGCTCAATGGCTTCCATATTTAGGGAAAGATTAAACCAGGCCAGCGGGTGAGCAAGTGTGTGAGTCTGTGGTTTTGAAACTTGTGGAGCCTTACATTGGCAAAGAAATGTGGCCATTGGCAACTTCGTCACATCAATTTCCCTGGCAGACAAGTTGATTGCAAAGAAGACTAGCCTGCTTGGAACAGTGAACAAACAAAGTCGGGCGCTGCCCCCCTCTGCACCAAACAACATACCAGCGGAGCTGTACTTCACATCAGTGATGGACAGTGGTAAAGAAACACTCACAGTGTACAGATGGAAAAGAAATAAGATGTTTGCATCCTCACCACCATGCATCCCACTGGATCTGACATGTGAGCTTTGTGAGAACCGCATGAACGCCAAGAAAGAAGCTACAGCCACCAAAGAGGCTGCAGGTCCTGCTCTCCCTCTTCCCCAAGCACCACAGCTCCACAGCTTGTTCACACATAGCCCCAAAGCTGTGTGCTGACTGTGGACCCGAAGCATAAAGAGAAGACGGAATAGATTCATGAGTGAAGGCAAGGGTATATGGGCACAATACAGTGTCTGATACAATCACCAAATTACTGTTTTTATATCTTGTCATGAATATATTTCCACAAATATTTCATCAAGCAATTAATCCTTTACAATTGTTCATGCACTGGCGCTGTTGTTTAGGAATAGCGCAAATAATTTCACCTGTGCACCTGGCTGGTTATATTATTATTATTTTTAACATATTTTTTGTTTCTACTTTGTCAACAGAAGCTGTGACTGTACTTTTATTAATTACTATAACTATATTACTAATCTAATCTAATCTATTAATTACTATAACTCTATTACTAATCTAATCTAATCTACAAATATAGTTGATCAAATGCATTGCACTGTACTGTTTTAATTGTAAGGGAAATTAAAATTGGCTATAGGCCTACGTTTTTGCTAGAACTTTGGGATTTTTTTTTTTTTAAACATATCCTTGACTCTTTCTAAACAAATAATTATGGTTTTTTTTATTTTTTTTATGGATTTATTTCCATGAATATTTCTTCATGCAGTTAATCATTTACAATAGTTTATGCACTATTTATCAGGCATTTACTTATCAAGCATGTTTGCGCACCTTGCAGATTGATAAGCATCTGCATATGCTAAAAAGTCAGCCGGCAATGTTCAATAGCGGGTACTGATAGGCTGAAAGGCCAGTCTGGTCTAGTGTTAAAGACATCGAAGAGAAGCACTGTATTCTCATGGTGTCTTCTTCCTCTCCCCTTTTCTCTCGGTATGAATTTGGTTGTGTCTGTCTATACACTACATGCATGGGGCTTTAATAGCCTGTGTATTCGATTTATTTGCTGCTGTTTATTTGTTTTTAATGCCTCGGCTAGTCTTTCCCTGTCATCTTTTATGCTTAGAGCAGAAGGTCCTAGCCACATAGTCAGCCTCCCCTCACAGCGTTCTCTCTCTGATCATCACACCAGCAGGACACCCAGACAAACATGTTGTTAGCAGCTTTTTGCTTGTTCGTTTTTTTGTAGTACAACGTGGCTAGACTCAAAGTTGACCGAAAAGGAGGATCAAGGAAAAGTGAGACTAGGTGAAGGCGCCTACATTGATTTTCATAGAGAAATATCTATTTTTTTAATTTAACCTTTATTTAACTAGGCAAGTCAGTTAAGAACAAATTCTTATTTACAATGACGGCCTACCCCGGCCAAACCGGCAGAATTGGGCCAAGTGTGCACCACTCTATGGGACTCCCAATCAGAGCCGGATGTGATGCAGCCTGGATTTGAACCAGAGACTGCTGCGACCCCTCTTGCACTGAGATGCTGTGCTTTAGACCGCTGCGCCACTCAGGAGCCCCATATCCCCTCAAATTTTTGCATTACGTCCGACCAATCTTAATTTACAAACGCAGTAAATACTGATTTAAGATGTTGTCCCCTGGAGATTAGCTTTCTATTCATGTAATTTTCTGTTGGTGGTTTTTACTGCTTTTCTCTCTCTGGTTTGTTTACATAAAAATGTGACCTTTGGATTCCTTCATAATGTCATGAATCTATGACAGATTTAAGGTCATTCAATGTATTTATGAATGAATCTATCTGTTTCATCCTTTTATTTTGATCAAAGAACCTACAGAGCCATAGTTACCATAACATTTATACCTCAGAATGAGCTGCATGCATTTTTCTTCTTCCTGCATTCACAATTAGCAAAATTGAAAGTCTGTTTTGATTTCATTTAATACATTGGTTGTATTAACACACAGTGTTCAACTTTTGTTTTGATGAAGGAGGTGGAACCCCAGAAGTGGGGGAAAAGCAAACTGTGTTGACTTCCCATTTATCAAAGGTCCTCATTAGCTGAGACAATATTGATCTGGAGATGCTGGAAAGGTAAAGCCAGTGGGAATCTTGAGGCAATCTCTCTGTTCAGCATTCTCTCTGCACAATCCTAGCCTGTTTTCCCCTGTCTAATTAGATGTCAGGCTAGTTGTCAGCAATGTTGCATCATGCATTTGTGTGTGTGCGTGTGCGTGCACATGCGCTTGCGTGTACTGTGAGAGGATTGGTGGCCCTAGTAAGGGCGGAACCGTTGCATTCAATCAATGCCCTGAACACTTGTCCTCGCCATCACCCCTCCTCGCTGTGAGAAGGTCAACTGTCATTGCCTCTGGAGGAACAAAGGAGGGTCCGTTTGTCATCATGTGATAGGATGAAGAACAAAGAATAATATTTGCGGGAGCAAAATGTTATGGAAAAACATTTCAAAATATTAATACTGTTATTATACAGTGCCTTCGGAAAGTATTCAGACCCCTTGACTTTTTCCACATTTTATTACGTTACAGCCTTATTTAAAAAAACTCAGTAATCTATACAAAATACCCCATAATGACAAAGTGAAAATAGGTTTTTAGAAATGGTTGCAAATACCTTATTTACTTAAGTATTCAGATCCTTTTGAAATTGAGCTCACATGCATCTTGTTTCCATTGATCATCCCTGAGATGTTTCTACAACTTAATTGGAGTCCAACTGTGGTAGATTCAATTGATTGGACATGATTTGGAAAGGTACACACTTATCTATATAAGGTCCCACAGTTGACAGTGCATGTCAGAGCAAATACCAAGCAATGAAGTCAAAGGAGACAGGATTGTGTCGATGCACAAATCTGTGTAAGGTTACCCAATAATTTCTGCAGGTCCCCAAGAAGGTCCCCACTGAAGGTCCCCAAGAACACAGAGGACTCCATCATTCTTAAATGGAGGAAGTTTGGAACCACCAAGACTCTTCCTGGAGCTGGCCAAACTGAGCAATCGGGGGAGAAGGGCCTTGGTCAGGAAGGTGACCAAGAACCCGATGGTCACTCTGACAGAGCTCTAGAGTTCCTCTGTGGAGATTGGAGAACCTTCCAGAAGGACATCCATCTCTGCAGAACTCCACTAATCAGGCCTTTATGGTAGAGTGGAAAGACTGAAGCCACTCTTTTGTAAAAGGCACGTGACAGCCTGCTTGGAGTTTCCCAAAAGGCACCTAAAGACTCTTAGACCACGAGAAACAAGATTCTCTGGTCTGAAGAAACCAAGACTGAACCCTTTGTCCTGAACGCCAAGCGGCACGTCTGGAGGAAACCTGGCACCATCCCTGCCTTGAAGCATAGCGGTGGCAGCATCATGCTGTGGGGATGTTTTTCACCGGTAGGCTGGGAGACTAGTCAGAATCGAGGCAAAGATGAATGGAGCAAAATACAGAGAGATCCTTGATGAAAATCTGCTCCAGAGTGCTCAGGACCGTAGACTGAGGCGAAAGTTCACCTTCCAGCAGGACAACAACCCTAAGTACACAGCCAAGACAATACAGGCATGGCTTCAGGACAAGTCTCTGAATGTCCTTGAGTGGCCCCAGCCAGAGCCCAGAATTGAACCCAATCAAACATCTCTGGAGAGACCTGATCCAACCTGACAGAGCTTGAGAGAATCTGCAGAGAAGAATGGGAGAAACTCCCCAAATACAGGTGTCAAAGGTGATTCAACAAGGTATTGAGTAAAGGGTCTGAATACTTATGTAAATGTGATATTTCAGATTTGTATTATTATTTATTTTAATAAATTAGCAAACATTTCTAAACCTGTTTCTGCTTTGTCATTATGGTGTATTGTATGTAGATTGATGAGGAAAAAAAACAATGATCAAAATGTTAGTATAAGGCTGTAACCTAACAAAATGTGTAAAAAGTTAAAGGGTCTGACTTCTTTCCGAAGGCACTGTATAATCAAGCTGGCCTTGTTATATCTTTTTTTTTTTACTGTAAAAACCCCATATAATTGTTCCAAAAGTTGCTTTAATGTCCAAAAAGAAAGCATTAATTTTATACTCTGTTTACCCTCCGGATACAAGAAATTTGATATTTGAAAGAAATGTATTATTTTAATACTTATTTATGTATTAAGACCCAACCCGGGATACTTTTTATATTGCAGTTGTTTTCTTTGAGGTGGATATATAGCGTTTTGCCACAAAACAAAATTGTTGTAATATATTTCTAACGAAATCATGTCTGTCTTTTCACTAGCCCCTGTCATGTTAAGATTACAAAATTATAGCTATATGTCTTTTACAATATGTTTTTTTAATAACTATGAATTTACCAACATTTCAGAAAATATATACATTGCGTTTTGGAATGAAACTCTTCACCCCCCCCCCCAAAACTGCAAAATGTCTCTAATCCAGTGGTTCCCAAACTTTTTATAGTCCCATACCCCTTCAGACATTTAACCTCCAGCTGCGTACCCCCTCTAGCACCAGGGTCAGCGCACTCTCAAATGTTGTTTTTTTGCCATCATTGTAAGCCGGCCACACACACATTATACGATACATTTATTAACCATAAGAATGAGTGTGAGTCTTTGTCACAACTCGGCTTGTGGGAAGTATAGGACCAGGGCACAAATAATAATTTGTTCATTGAAAATTGTGAATAACTCACCACTGGTTAATGAGAAGGGTTTGCTTGAAAGGATGCACATAACTCTAAAATGTTGGGTTGTATTGGAGAGAGTCTCAGTCTTAAATAATTTTCCATGCACAGTCTTTCCCTGTATTTAGTTTCCATGCTAGTGAGGGCCGAGAATCCTCTCTCACATAGGTAAGTGGTTGCAAAGGGCATCAGTGTCTTAACAACGCAATTTGCCAAGGCAGGATACTCTGAGCACAGCCCAAACCAGAAATTTGTCAGTGGCTTCTGATTAAATTCTATTTTCACAGAACCGCTTGTTGCAATTTCAATGAGGCTCTCTTGTTCAGATATCGGTAAGTGGACTGGAAACAGGGCATGAAAGGGATAACGAATCCAGTTGTTTGTGTCATCTGTTTCAGAAAAGTACCTGCGTAACTGCACACCCAATTCACTCAGGTGCTTTGCTATATCACATTTGACATTGTCCGTACGCTGGAGTTCATTTACACATAAAAAAATCATACAATGATGGAAAGACCTGTGTGTTAATGCAGACAGAGAAGAGCTCCAACTTCTTAATCATAGCCTCGGTTTTGGCCCGCACATTGCATATAGTTGCGGAGAGTCCCTGTAATCCTAGATTCAGATCATTCAGGTGAGAAAAAACCTCAGCCAGATAGGCCTGTCATGTGAGAAACTCATCATCATGCAAGCGGTCAGACAAGTGAAAATGATGGTCAGTAAAAAAAACGTTAAGTTTTGAAAATGTGTCAATACCTTGTCCCTTGATAACCAATGCACTTCTGTATGTTATAAAAGTGTTACATGATTGCTGCCCATATCATTGCATTGTGCAGAAAATACATGAAGGTTCAGGGGCCTTGCTATAACAAAGTTAACCATTTTCTCTGTGGTGTCCAAAACATCTTTCAAGCTGTCAGGCATTCCTTTGGCAGCAAGAGCCTCTCGGTGGATGCTGCAGTGTACCCAAGTGGCGTCGGGAAAACTGTTTGCACGCACGCGCATTACCACTCCACTATGTCTCCCTGTCATGGCTTTTGCGCCATCAGTACAGATACCAACACATCTTGACCACCAAAGTCCATTTGATGTCACAAAGCTGTCCAGTACTTAAAAATTATCCTCTTCTGGTCTTTCACCCAACCCCCTTTTCAACGATGAAGTCACAGACAATGAAAACTGAAACTGGCCCTCATGGGAATTGAACAGTGTTTCATGCTCCAACCAATGAGTGTGTGCCAATTAAATAACTTAACACAACATATCTGTAAATATTTCCTTATATATACAGTGTTAAGGATGTACATTCTATACATCAACCCAGGTTGACAGAGCAAACTCTTAAGGGCAAACTCCTAACTCCCCTCTGTGACTTCTGCCAAGGTTAGAGCAACATCTACAGTAGTCAAAGTGGTCTTGACAGCTTCAAAAAGAAGGTGACTTCCAAGGAACCCAAGGCAGCGCCTCAATGCTACACTTGCCTAACTAGACATTGTCTGTGTGATACATTGCTATATCCCCTGACCTATCCTGCGGCCTTTCGTTTAATGTAATCTGTTTCTATTGATATAACACATTCCATGTAAGTTGTAGATATATTACTGTAATACTCCATACCTCGTCAATAGGAATGACTTTCTTTCTACGTAAATAGAATAAAAGCTGTAACAATCCCATCCTTTTTGGTTTTGAAATGTAGTGTTTCAGCATCTTTGAAACACTCTCCTTCTCCTCTTTCTAGAGCTCAGACAGTATAGTAAATCAGCGTGTTTGGGTTCAAAATGTAATAAATATATCTAGCACCAAGTCATTTTTATGCCCCATGTAATGCTCAAAGTAAATGAGCCCTACAGTGCAACATTTTCACTCATAACTCTGGCTCTGGTTGAAACCTGGAATTAATTTGGAAAAAAAGTCCTGTTGCTTTTCTGTAATGTCATGTCCATAATGGTGCCATTTTGTCAACATAATGAGGGAGTAAATGGTGTGAGGTAATGACTGCACATGATTGAAATGGGAAATGAAAGGTGGATTTGCTCCCTTTTTCAATCTCATTGATAGGCCTTTTCTCCCCCACAGTATATGACATGTATACCATTTTCCTCCTATACAATTATGTTAGTGGACAGTATGAATGAGGTGCTCTTTACTCAGAAATGCATGTATATCTTTAACTTTCAGTAGTTTAGTTGGAATAGGGTCCAGTATGCAGCTTGAAGGTTCAGAGGCCATTATTATTTTCATCATTGTGTCAAGAGATAAAGTACTAAAACACTTGAATGTCTCTCTTGATCCTAGGTCCTGGCAGAGTTGTGCAGACTCAGGACAACTGAGCTTTGAAGGAATACGCAGACAGGGCTCTAACTCCTCTAGCTCCACAATGAAATAGGGTGCAGGCCAGGCAGCCTGACAGCTTAGTGGAGTCTGCCACTAGAACAGTCAGTGTAGTCAGCTCAGCTATCCCCATTGAGACCGTGTCTGTGCCTCGACCTAGGTTGGGCAAAACTAAACATGGCGGTTTTCAAATCAAATCAAATCAAATGTATTTATATAGCCCTTCGTAAATCAGCTGATATCTCAAAGTGCTGTACAGAAACCCAGCCTAAAACCCCAAACAGCAAGCAATGCAGGTGTAGAAGCACGGTGGCTAGGAAAAACTCCCTAGAAAGGCCAAAACCTAGGAAGAAACCTAGAGAGGAACCAGGCTATGTGGGGTGGCCAGTCCTCTTCTGGCTGTGCCGGGTGGAGATTATAACAGAACATGGCCAAGATGTTCAAATGTTCATAAATGACCAGCATGGTCGTATAATAATAAGGCAGGACAGTTGAAACTGGAGCAGCAGCACGGTCAGGTGGACTGGGGACAGCAAGGAGTCATCATGTCAGGTAGTCCTGGGGCATGGTCCTAGGGCTCAGGTCCTCCGAGAGAGAGAAAGAAAGAGAGAATTAGAGAGAGCATATGTGGGGTGGCCAGTCCTCTTCTGGCTGTGCCAGGTGGAGATTATAACAGAACATGGCCAAGATGTTCAAATGTTCATAAATGACCAGCATGGTCGAATAATAATAAGGCAGAACAGTTAACTGGAGCAGCAGTACGGCCAGGTGGACTGGGGACAGCAAGGAGTCATCATGTCAGGTAGTCCTGGGGCATGGTCCTAGGGCTCAGGTCCTCCGAGACAGAGAGAGAAAGAGAGAATTAGAGAACGCACACTTAGATTCACACAGGACACCGAATAGGACAGGAGAGGTACTCCAGATATAACAAACTGACCCTAGCCCCCCGACACATAAACTACTGCAGCATAAATACTGGAGGCTGAGACAGGAGGGGTCAGGAGACACTGTGACCCCATCCGAGGACACCCTCGGACAGGGCCAAAACAGGAAGGATATAACCCCACCCACTCTGCCAAAGCACAGCCCCCACACTACTAGAGGGATATCTTCAACCACCAACTTACCATCCTGAGACAAGGCCGAGTATAGCCCACAAAGATCTCTGCCATGGCACAACCCAAAGGGGGGCGCCAACCCAGACAGGGTGACCACATCAGTGAATCAACCCACTCAGGTGACGCACCGCCTTAGCAATCTCACTCCATTCTTTCCATTATTGAAAGAGATCGTGATACCTCACATCTCAAAATAGGGCTACTTAATGTTAGATCCCTTACTTCAAAGGCAGTTATAGTCAATGAACTAATCACTGATCATAATATTGATGTGATTGGCGTGACTGAAACATGCTATATAAATACATTTGATTTGATTTGATTTGCACTTCCATTTTTTGTTATTATGTTGGGTTTCACACAGATGTGACAAACATGTCCCCCAAATGGTTCAATTGCAGCCTTAACCTTTCACGGCTAACAACCTTGGAAGCAACCATGAGGAAATGACCACAAAAATATATTGAGAGGCACTTATATTGAAAGTACATATCAGCAGACATCACATCAAATGTCATGTGTTTTTGTCATACAGAGATTGGGATGAACTCGTCATTGTCGAGGTGAAAGGCACGTGACTCGGAAAAGACTCTCTTTGTAATAGAACAGAAGGAGAAAGTATGAATAGTCTCGGCCTGTCTTCCCTCGGGAGGTGAGTTAGTGTTGATTGATGCTTGAGGTGAGTGGAGCAGGCGGTGAGCACTTGGATTTAAGGCAGAACATTTGCCACTTCCTGAAGACAGTTCGTTCTGCTGATAAATTGTTTGAAAGGAAAATGAGGATAAGAATCCCAAGGAACCAATTAAAAACCATAAAGTACATAAATATATAAAACACCATCTTTGATTCTGTTTGGAACATAATGCTCTGGTAGTTTCACAATGAGTCTGAGACCCACATTAGGAATCCATCAGGTGGCAGGTACCCTAGTGGTTAAGATCATTGGTCCTGTAACTGAAAGGTTGTTGGTTTGAATCCCCGAGTGGACTAAGTGAAAAATATGTCTGTGTCCTTGAGCAAGGCACTTAACCCTAAATTCACCTGTAATTTGCTCTGGATAAGTGCGTCTGCAAAATTAAATACGTTTGGTTAGCTTTTTTACAGTGTGAAGTGCAACATCATACAGTGCTATTGTTACTCTCGCTAAAGGAAGTAAGCAGTCAAGCCAAGTGTTTTTCCTGGTCAAGTCCCATTGACAGGAAAGGCTCTGGGCCTTAGTCATGATGACCAATGCTTAATGTCTGGAGCTTTTAAGACATATGGTCTGATTTGATAAATCAGCTTCACTTTAAAAAGCCTGGCATGTCCTGCTCTCTTTGGACATACTGTCCAGCATAGCCACGGGAAGTTGTTTCGGGGGTGCTTTGCCGATGGGGGAATCAAACCCACAACCCAAGCATTGGAAGCACCATTCTCTATCAACTGAGCCACATCATCACATCACGTCATCGCAAACCACTTGATGTCTCAATGTAATCAATTCAGTGGCGGTCGGTGCCATTTAAGATGAAGGAGGACAATTTTGACTTTTCATTCATATTCCATTCAACCAGTTAAATGTAACAGCGATAGATGTAGGCTACTACATGATACTCAAATTTTCCCTACACCCATCATGAGGTTGTTACAACCTAGCCTATGAATCAAAATTTACAACGTAGGTGCACACATGTACAGATATCATTTTGAGGCGACAAACAGTGACACATGTACAGACATTGACACATTCAATACCGCCTTGCACACTCTTGCCTGCATCTAGCTTGTCTAGGGTGTGATCATTAGTCAGGTATTTTATCCCCATTTCATTACATTTGCTTACCATTACCCTTTCTGGCGCAGGCATTCCACTAGCGACCCACCTCGACAACATCCGGTGAAATTGCAGAGCACCAAATTCAAAATACAGAAATTGTCATAATGTCACGAACCCCGCTTCCTGAGTCTGTGTTTGCCTGTGTTTCTGTCCTGGAGTGTGTTTCCGGTGTCCTGGAACGCACCCTGTCTGGTTGCCGGGCAGATCGATGTTCACCCGCACCTGTATCCCATCAGTAATCTGCACACCTGTCCTGATCATCACCTCTCCCCTTCAAAAGCTCTGACCTGACATCCATTCCCTGCCGGATCGTTAGCCATGAACAGTATGTTGTGCCATAGTATCAGCCTCAAGTTGGATAGAATTTGTTTTGTTGTTTTGTACGTCTTGCTTGCCTTCAACTTACCTCCGTTTGTTCTGTCTTCAGTTACTCACCCGGATCATTTACCCCATTCCCGCCTGGTCATCGGAGGATTCCGCTTCCCCATTGGATCCACCTATTTACCCCCATCAACTCACCACCGCTGCCCGCTACGCCACCTGGATGTATCTACCCACTCACATTCACTTGTAAATAAATACTCACCTTCTTCCTACTCTCCTTGTCCTGGTCTGCTTCTGGGTTCGATTTTGAAGAAACGTGACACATAATAAACATTCATAAAAAATACAAGTGTTATACATCAGCATAAAGATGAACTTCTTGTTAATCCAGCTGCTTTGTCTGATTTCAAAAAGGCTTCACGGCGAAAGCATACCGTGTGATTATCTGAGGACAGTGCCCTGCGTACAAAAGCATACCAACATTTTACAACCAAGTAAAGGAATTACAAAAGTCTGAAATAGCGATAAAATTAATCACTTACCTTTGAAGATCTTCATATGGTTGCAGTCACAAGAGTCCCAGCTACACAATTGTTTGTTTTGTTCGAAAAAGTCCCTCTTTATATCCCAAAAACTCTCTTGGCGCGTTTTGTTCAGTAATCCACTGGCTCCAAGGCGGTCAAAACATGCAGACGAATACATCATAATAGTACCGGTAAAGTTAGTCGAAACATGTCAAACGATGTTTTATAATTAATCCTCAGGTTGTCAATTGTCTAAATAATCGATAATATTTCAACCGGACAATAGTGTATTCAACAGAAAGGAAAAACAGTGTAGGGCGCATAATCGGTCTCATGCGCAAACCAGCTCTGCATTTTTCCTCAGTCACTGCCAACAAGGTCCCATTCTTCATTTTTCAGAAAACAAGCCTGAAACAATGTCTAAAGACTGACACCTAGTGGAAGCCATAGGAACTGCAACCTGGGTCCTAACCCATTAGATACAACAACTATTAGACTACAAAAAATCTCTGAAACTGGAAACACTTACAGTGGGGCAAAAAAGTATTTAGTCAGCCACCAATTGTGCAAGTTCTCCCACTTAAAAAGATGAGAGGCCTGTCATTTTCATCATAGGAACACTTCAACTATGACAGACACTCCATGTGTTGTATGTGTCGAACTGCTTTGCTTTATCTTGGCCAGGTCGCAATTGTAAATTAGAACTTGTTCTCAGCTTGCCTACCTGGTTAAATAAAGATGAAATAAAAAAGAAAAGATACTGTGTAGGCATTTAGTTAAAAATCCCCACTTCAAAAAAATCCCACTTCCTAGATGGATTTTCCTCCGATTTTTGCCTGCCATATCAGTTCTGTTATACGCACAGACATCATTTTAACAGTTTTGGAAGCTTTTTTGGAAGTGTTTTCTATCCAAATCTACCAATTATATGCATATCCTAGCTTCTGGGCCCGAGTAACAAGCAGTTTACTTTGGGCAGGCTTCTCATCCAGAAGTCGAAATACTACCCCCAAGCCATAAGAAGTTTAAAAAAACGTTTTTCAACAGAATCGGTGGAATGAATACACCACTGATCATGCGTAAACACGGTTCACTTTCGTAGCAGTCACGTTGCATTCATTCTCTCATCTATGTGCTCCCCTCCTCTCACCTTTACCCTTCGCTTGTGGACTTCAATGCACAACACATCAGCTGAATGTGACCAAGGCGAAAAACAACTTTCCAGGCCATACCATATCATAGCCACTACACACAGCCTACATCGTTGTCACCATATTAGCTAAAATAACATCATAGTCACCGTAGCTAATAAAACTAGTGCATTAGTAAACCCGCTACAAGCATGCAGTAAAGTTACAGTGTACAGTCAGAAAGCAGTTTAGCACGTACACCGGCAGGCCTCGGAGGCATTAAATTAGAAAAAACAAAACCTTACCTTGACTTGGAAGAGTTCCCGTGTTATGTTGGATAGTCATAGCCAGCTAGCTAACATAGCATCCCTCTGTTTGAGCAGGGTGTTTGAGTAGGCTGCACTAGCTAGCTGCATTTGCTAGCAGTGAAACTGAAAAAAATAGCTCGCTCTCTCAGCTGCTTCTCATTAATTGTTTTATGATTTAATTTGTTAAAAACTCTTCAACTATTGTCTTTCTCTGTCTTTGAGTCAACTACTCACCACATTTTATGCACTGCAGTGCTAGCTAGCAGTAGCTTATACTTTCACTAGATTAATACTTTGATCCTTTGATTGCGTGGACAGCATGTCAGTTCATGCTGCAAGAGATCTGATAGGTTGGAGGACATCCTCCAGAAATTGTCATAATTACTATATTAGTCTATGGAAGGGGGTGAGAACCATGAGCCTCCAAGGTTTTGCATTGAAGTCAATGTAGAAGATCAGCCTATGTGCAATACAGTAATGTACATTTACAGTTGAAGTCGGAAATGTACAGACACCTTAGCCAAATACATTTAAACTCAGTTTTTCACAATTCCTGACATTTAATCCTCGTAAGATTTCCCTGTCTTAGGTCAGTTAGGATCACCACTTTATTTTAAGATTGTGAAATGTCAGAATAATAGTAGAGAGAATGATTCATTTCAGCTTTTATTTCTTTCAGCACATTCCCAGTGGGTCAGAAGTTTACATACACTCAGTTAGCATTTGGTAGCATTGCTTTTAAATTGTTGAACTTGCGTCAAACGTTTCAGGTAGTCATTCACAAGCTTCCCACAATAAGTTGGGTGAATATTGGCCCATTCCTCCTGGCAGAGCTGGTGTAACTGAGTCAGGTGTGTAAGCCTACTTGCTAGCACATGCTTTTTCAGTTCTGCCCACAAAATGTTCTATACGATTGAGGTCAGGGCTTTGTGATGGCCACTCCAATACCTTGACTTTGTTTTCCTTAAGCAATTTTGCCACAACTTTGGAAGTATACTTGGGGTCATTGTCCATTTGGAAGACCCATTCGCGACCAAGCTTTAACTTCCTGACTGATGTCTTGAGACGTTGCTTCAATATATCCTCATAATTTCAATACTCAGTTTTGTGAACTGCCACCCTCGAACTTCACGGTTGGGATGGTGTTCTTCGGCTTGCAAGCCTCCCCCTTTTTCCTCCCAACATAACGATGGTCATTATGGTCAAAAGATTCTATTTGTGTTTCATCAGACCAGAGGACCATTTCTCCAAAAAGTATGATCATTGTCCCCATGTGCAGTTGCAAACCGTAGTCTGGCTTTTTTATGGTGGGTTTGGAGCAGTGGCTTCTTCCTTGCTGTGCTGCCTTTTCGGGTTATGTCGACATAGGACTCGTTTTACTGTGGCTATAGATACTTTTGTACCTGTTTCCTCCAGCATCTTCACAAGGTCCTTTGCTGTTGTTCTGTGATTGAATTGCACTTTTCGCACCAAAGTACGTTCATCTCTAGGAGACAGAATGCATCTCCTTCCTGAGCCGTATGACGGCTGTATGGTCCCATGGTGTTTATACTTGCGTACTATTGTTTGTACAGATGAACGTGGTACCTTCAGGTGTTTGGAAATTGCTCCCAAGGATGAACCAGACTTGTGGAAGTCTACAATTTTTTTCTGATTTCTTTTGATTTTCCCATGATGTCAAGCAAAGAGGCACTGTGTTTGATGCAAATGCAATGCAAACAGTCTGGGTAGCCATTTGATTACCTGTTTAGGAGTCTTATGGCTTAGGGGTAAAAACTGTTGAGAAGCCTTTTTGTCCTAGACGTGGCACTCCAGTATCGCTTGCCATGCAGTAGTAGAGAGAACAGCCTATGACTGGGGTGGCTGGGGTCTTTGACCATTTTTAGGGCCTTCCTATGACACCGCCTAGTGTAGAGGTCTTGGATGGCAGGCCTCATAGCCCCAGTGATGTACTGGGCCATACGCACTACCCTCTGTAGTGCCTTGTGGTCAGAGGCCAAGCAATTGCCGTACCAGGCCAATGCTCTCGATGTTACAGCTGTAGAACCTTTTGAGGTTTGCAAACTTATTGATGGTGTTGGAATCGTGCCTGGCCATGCAGTCGTGGGTGAACATGGAGTACACGAGGGGGCTGAGCACTCACCCCTGGGGAGCTCCAGTGTTGAGTATCACCATGACAGATGTGTTGCTACCTAGCCTCACCACCTGAGGGCGGCAAGTCAGTAAATCCAGGATACAGGGAGGTGTTTAGTCCCAGGATCCTTAGCTTAGTGATGAGCTTTGAGGGCACTATGGTGTTGAACGCTGAGCTGTAGTCAATGAACAGCATTCTCACTTAAGTGTTCATTTTGTCCAGGTGGGAAAGGGCAGTGTGGAGTGCAATAGAGATTGCATCATCTGTGGATCTGTTTGGGCGGGATGCAAATTGGAGTGGGTCTAGGGTTTCTGGGAAAATGGTATTGATGTGAGCCATTACCAACCTTTCAAAGCACGTCATGGCTACTGACGTAAGTGCTACGGGTCTGTAGTCATTTAGGCAGGTTGCTTTTGTGTTCTTGGGCTCAGAGACTATTGTGGTCTGCTTGAATCATGTTGGTGTTACAGACTCAATCAGTTACATGTTGAAAATGTCAGTGAAGACACCTGCCAGTTGGTCAGAACATGCCTGGAGCATACGACCTGGTAATCCGTCCCGTCAGCTTTGTGTATGTTGACCTGTTTAAAGGTCTTACTCACGTCGGCTACGGAGAGCGTGATCACTCAGTCGTCCGGAACAGCTGATGCTCTCATGCATGCCTCAACGTTGCTTGCCTCGAAGTGAGCATAGAATTGATTTAGCTCGTCTCGTTGGCTCGTGTCACTGGGCTGTGCTTCCCTTTGTAGTCTGTAATAGTTTGCAAGCCCTGCCACACACAGTAAGACAGGCATAGTATGATTCAATCTTAGCCCTGTGTTGACGCTTTGCCTGTTTGATGGTTCATCACAGGGCATAGCAGGATTTCTTGTTAGCTTCCCGGTTAGAGTCCCGCACCTTGAAAGCAGCAGCTTTACCCTTTAGCTCAGTGTGGATGTTGCCTGTTATCCATGGCTTCTGGTTGGGGTATGTACGTACAGTCACTGTGGGGACGACGTCCTCAATGCACTTATTGATAAAGCCAGTGACTGATGTGGTGTACTCCTCAATGCCATCGGAAGACTCCCGGAACAATTTCCAGTCTGTTATAGCAAAACAGAAGAATCTGAGAAACTCCCCAAATACATATCTGCCAAGCTTGTAGCATCACACCGAATAAGACTCTATGCTGTTATCGCTGGCAAAGGTGCTTCAACAAATTACTGAGTAAAGTTCTAAATACTCATGTAAATGTGATATGTCAGCTTTTATTTTTAACATATTTTCAAAGATTTCCCCCAATTTTTTAGTTTGTTGTCATTATGGTGGACTGTGTGTAGATTGATGAGGATTAAAAAAAAATTATTTTAGAATATGGCTGTAACGTAACAAAATGTGAAAAAAGTCAATGGGTCTGAATACTTTCGAATGCACTGTATTCCCACTCATTCCCCTCCAGACCAACGATTGAGGTTCAGCTCTGGTTTCAATAATGGGTCAGCCGATGTGGGTCACATGGTGCAACAGGGAGTCAAAAAAGAAAGGGCTTCATAGCAATAGATCCCAATTGAGACCCCAAATATGGTGATGCTCGTCCGATTAAGCAGCATAAGTTATCTTGTTTTCTTTACCATTATCTTTACTGAATAACCTATGATTACAAAACCTGTCATTTTCTTTCTTTCTTTCTTTTGACAATTTCTTCCATTTCTCTCAACTTTTTTGGATACTTTGTGATTGCAGTCTGGAATTATGACCATGGTTCACTCTGGTTAAGGCCTTCCCACATTGTACGTTGGATTCAGTCTTTTCTGATTATTACATGTTACACTGTGCAATGTGACCAAATTTACAACTTGATATCAACCTCGCCAGATTGTACTATTTGCTTCAGTTTTGTCGTAACATTCTGTGATTGGCTTGTGAAGCTACGTCAGCCTACGTAGGTTACATCAACAGTGACATGCATATCATGCGTATCGGGGAGGCCGGTAGCCTATTGGTGGTTGGGCCAGTAACTGAAAGGTTGCTAGATCAAATCCCCCAGCTGACAAGGTAAAAATCTGTCATTCTGGCCTTGAGCAAGGTAGGCCGTCATTGTAAAGAAGCATTTGTTCTTAACTGACTTGCCTAGTTCAATCAAATAAATTAGAATCAAGCAAAAAAAGAACCAAAACAAGCTGTTGCTATGTTGATTATTGACAGACATTGCTCCTCCTACCTCTGTGATGAAAGCTCAACTCTCAAATTTAAGAGGTATATCACAATATGAAAACGCTGAATGAATATAAGACCCATAGCTTGAATGTGATATGCGCCTCTTCCTCCATTGGCATTACTCAATACAAGCATTCCAATTTTGACATTTGAGGTGTGTTTATGTTATTTGTAACTAGACACAGCCCATTACTTAAACAACTTTTTCATTATACGATGTGCGAATCCTATAGTAAAATGTTCAATAAAAAAGAATAACTGTTGTCATTGCTGGCTGTGTTCCTACTGGTCAGGCACCGTGATCAGTGTGTAACACCAGCCACACTACATGATAAAGGCAAAGAAATTCGGACACTGGCAAACCTTTGTCGGAGCCTACTACCGCATGTACAGTAGCGGTACTGAATTGGTAGACCTAGACCCTGTTACACTGAACGAGCCAAGACCAACAATCTTTTATGACCAAAGAATTTGCCCACAATGTGGAAATGTATCTGGGACAGCAAAATTGTGGCATAAGAAAGCTAATATTGTACAGTTTATGCGGGCTTTTAGGTGATGTTACAGTGATTCTCATGTAAGTTGTTTACTGTATTTTCCAGTTTTCCAGTAATATTTTTTTATCATGTTTTTGCCAAAAGCCTAGCAGCGCTTTGAACTTGATTGCAGCGACTTATGCCCAGAGCTGTGCTATTGAAAGGATACTGCTGAGACCTTTAGAGATGAATCAAGAAAAATATTATGGCACAGAGAAAATTAACAATATGCAGCTGATTGCTCGGATTGATTCAATCAATCGTTAAGCCATTCCAAGAGAACAAGGTGTAATTTACGGAAGGCTCTAAAATGGAACTGTAGAGCTTGAGATGAATGTGTGCAGTATACCTCAGAAGTTATGTGTGCATAAATAAATGTAAATTTGTTTTTTTTATAAATATCTCTGGTTGGATTCAGATATGTATGACGTGTGCGCATACACATTTATCAACAACAAGCGTCACAAAGACTTAACGTAAATGGAGTTGGTTGTCGTAGTATATAAATTCACCAACACACCTAATTAAAAATGATTGTCACTGAAATATGCATGGGATATTTTAATGCACAAACACTCATGCAATGCTGGCTTTCTGTAGGGGAATGGGGTTGTGGATTAGTCAATGCAGTACAATAGATTGCCTATACCATTTCCAATAAATCTGATACTAAAAGTAATATTATATCAAATGTTGATTATGATGAATATTTACAGGAAATATTGCAAAAAGGTTTGCACTACCCTAATTGAAAACTTTGTTTTGTTTGGTTGATATTTGAAGCTGGGAATATAAAGGGGCAGAAAACCTGGTGAGAGTAGACTGCAAAGTGCTCCATGGACAACAACAGCAAATAGCCTAGGGTGTCTCCATGAGTAATGGCCTATATTTGCATGAAAAAGGCTTTTCTTAATCTTTATGTCCATCAAATTAAATATGTATGGCATAATAAAGGTGTTTTGGGGTTTTGAAGCCTTGTTCCGTTGGCCTCTACTGAGGATGCAAGCATAAATCATTCCTCAGACTGTGCATTGTTCTTTGCTCTTTTTCACAAAATATGATATATGTGGTAACGTATAAAAACTATTATGATATTTCCATGTTCAAATAGAGAAAGAGCATCAGTGCTTTCAGAGCAATGAAACACCATGTGTGTACAATGTTTTTAGTACAGTAATTAGTGTTACTACACACAAATATATGTTATACAGTGTCCTTTAAAGGAATGCAGTGTAATATACTGATAGACATATTTGATTAGAAATATTTATGTTACAATGTCTTTGTAGCTCAATTTCATCAATAATAAACACAAAACAGAGCATATTTAATTTTTCTTTCTGGACAATGTCAATATCTTGGAAGTTACAGTAATTGCGACTTCTGAAGGAAAGTTTAGAAAAATGGCCTCATTGTGAGGCAGACCGTTGATGGAGAGTTCTTTATGCAGGCCTGCTGTTTATTCAATACTTCCCCTGTAGCCTTGAATGCTTGTTTTGCAAGAGTTAGTCTATTTAAGGATGGATTGGAATTGGGTAGCCAAAGAGCAATTACGAACATTTGGCCTTTTCAACATTTGTACGGTAGCTTATTTGATTCAGACTATATCAGTACTTCAACAAAATCCATCTTTCCAAGGGTAGCAAAGCAGAGTGATGATGTCTAGACCACTGTCAGAGAATGGGGGGAAATGACTCAGGGGTTGATACGTATTTAATTGCTTATGAATAAATAAACACTTTGCCTTTTTCTCATTTAACAGAATAATTAGTAATTGATGTGTCTAGCAGAGTGTAAACTGAACCTATTGGACTCATTACATACAGTGCTATGCCTCGTAATTGCAACATGCAACATCATCATTTTGGTGGACTGCATCTTACTTTGGGGGTATAAAAAAATGAACAGGTCAAAACTGTGTTGCAAAATGGTTATTTTCATCATGAATTAATAATTTTTTTGGGTTGCTTTTATTGTTCAACTCTTGGCATATTCAACACATGTGTGTTAGATGAGTCACTACAGGCTTTGACATCCTTGTAAATCTGCCACAAAGCACAAGGAAAACCATTTGAATCGTGAATAGCAGATTACATGTATTATAAATCATGCATGAATCAGTTGGAGCTAAACAGTAGGACAATATGTTATGAATAATCAATTACAAATAGATTTTAGTCCCTGTTTATGCAAATGTAGCATTTGATATTCATCAGCTTCCAATGCTGTTGTGCCACCTGTTCTAACAGCAAGAACATCGAGCGTGAGCTTTGCATACTTTCCCTGTGCCATCTTTCTGATGTTATCGTGCAGGTGTTGAATTGATAAAAGTCCACTATGAGGAACTAGAAATTGGTCCCGGAGCTCTCAAAGAAACAACAAAAGCTCCCTGTACCTACATTTGATTGCTTGCTCAGATTTGAGGCTATAGATAAATGCAGTTGGAAAAAGAAAAAGAAAAAAAAGAAAAAAACATGGGGTCAGACAAGGTGGGGGGACTAAAGAAAAAGCACCTGCCAAACAGGAGAACAGGAGATGGTGGTCGCATTGGAATCACAGGGGAGGAATCCATCCCTTGTTTTGCCTCTACAATTTATTCAGCGTCACACGCCAACATAAGTGGAACGGAGACCTGCTGACCCTCCCCTCTCCCTGAAGAACATTGAGTCTTGTTCCCGCCTGTCCCCGCTCCGCTCCTCCATTCCCCACTAAACAACAGTGCTAGAGTAGAGATAGGTGATGAACTGCTGGTTATTTGATAAAATATCAATTTTCCCTTCACACCACTGATGTTGATTTAACACCCGGCAACAGTCAAAAATAATGGAGGTTTATCCTAGTTTATGGTCATAGAGCCCATGTCACTATAGTGGTGTATTTATATTTACCTATGAAGACCATTTTTTTGTAAAACCCTTGTGATCTCCAAAATAAACAAAATACATGCACATTTGTGGAATCAGTTCTGAGAAGGGAAGACATATACTGTACACTGCAGATACTAGAATCCTCTCACTTTGATGGCTGTAACTGTATCAAGGACATAATTTACCCCAGTCAGCACAATGTGTCATAACTCTTGTATGACCCAGTTTTACCAGATAGGTATGAGGAATACCAATGTAATTTCAGTTTGAAGACTGACATGACCCATTCTTTTACATACAAAAAAATGCCCCTGTATAAATGCAGACTGACAGGTGATCCATTACCCTGGGTTTAATCCCAGTGGCCTACTCGCAGTCTGCAGTCACTCTCTGCCCATTAGGGACCAACCTTTGGGATCTCCCGTCTCTTAATTACATGTCCAAGGCTGACCCTGGCTGTCAGGGTCCTGATCCAGGCCACGAGCAGGAATAAAAAGCGCCATCATCTCCTTACAGCAGTGTCTTTAAAGGCCCAGTGTAGTCAAAAATGTGATTTCCCTTTGTTTTATAAATATTTCCACACTATGAGGTTGGAATAATCCTGTGAAATTGTGACGATTATGATAATGCCCTTTTAGTGTAAGGGACGTTTGAAAAGACCCCCTGAAATTTCAGCCTGCTTTGGTGGGATGGAGTTTTGTCCTGTCTGGTGACATCACCAGGCTGTAAAATAGTTAATTGACCAATAAGAAAGAGAGCTCCAAACCTCTCTGCCAATAACAGCTAGTTTTCAGTTTCCCCCTCCCCACTCAGACCACTCCCAGACAGTCCTAGCAAAATTATTGCTTGAGAAATTGCTCTTTGCTAAGAAGCTATTTTTACATCTTTATGACCATTTTAAATAAAAACAATCACAGTAGGGTACGTAATTGTTACCCAGACATGATTTGATATTGAGATAGAAATGGCTGCATTGGACCTTTAACCTCCAACAGTGTGACTCTCCACAGGTGGCTTGTGTCCAATTTATAATTTGCCACAAGGAAGGAGAGCAACGGCCTTTAGCTGTTATTCATAGGGCAGGAACAAATAGGAAATTAAGGAAATAAAACCTAATCCACTCTAAGATGGACATAGGGACTTATTTAATTAGACAGTAGCAACAGGAAATGCAGCAACAGGGGACATTGTTATTAATATTTTCTGAGTGATGTCATATTTCCTTAGTTATAAATTCAAGCAAACTAGTGCAGTGTGACTGCCTACTGTAAATGTAAATGTGGCATACTGCCTAAATTAAAGCTAACCAGAGAGACTTCTGGGATTTGTAGCATCACATCAACATCACATCAAGTATCGCTAGCTACCTTTTCAACATATGCAGCTCTGATACTGCTTGTGTTGACAACCGTATAAGATGGCATTGGCATCATACCTAGTCGTTTAGTGATAGGTTGTCATTTTACGCAATCTTTTGATCAAACATAACAAACCATCTAGTCAGATGCTCATTTATTTAGCTCCAACGCAATTGTTTCCCAGGTCTAAAATATTTGAGATATTACAAAACATGACATCAAAGCAGAATTGACATCTCATGTCTGCAAGATGGTGAATGTCTTCCCCAGAGATTTGGGGGTAGTGGTATGTATAGATGGATAGGGGATTCTTAGGGAGTGATGTGGTGGCTTGCCAATCATTTGATGATGCAGCATCTGTTTTCCTATGCCTGTCAGTGGTCTGACACAGTGGGTTATAAATATGTCCTGATCAAATGGTTGGAGGAGTAGGCATCTAGAGACCTGGCAGATGTGTGGGCATCTCTCACTCATTAACCACTGCTACCGGCGATGATGGCACCAAGGTTGCCAACGTTCGGGATGATCAGATAGATGAGACAGGAAATAATACAGTGTAGGATCTCCACTGAATTGTGTCGCTGCACACGTTAGTATTATAGAGGCAGATGTTTCTTCATTGGCTCGGCATCCCTTTAGGCATTAATAGGTGTGAAGGATTGTGGGTAAAGCCTGTCAGGATGCTTCATTCCGTAATGTGATTATCAATCTTGTAAACTGACATTTTCACAGAAACCCAGCAGATTAATTCTATGTCTGTTGGTGGAAATGTATAAAATACTGATGTCTCTTTGCTATTGAGCAAATCTCAGCTAAACAATTATTGCCGTCGATGGTTGCCGACTTCGGGGAAATAGGAAGTACAATAGCAACTGTGCTGGGAGTGAGGGAAGCCTTACCTTATCTGCCTGATGATTTCTGAAGAATTAACTCACCAGCCATGTGCCTCTGCATCACCAACAACCTCCTATGAAATACAAGAGACGCCGTTGCCAAGTGAAAAAACTACAGAGGTTCCGAAATTGTTTCAATGCACAACAAAACAAGTATCAAGCTGGGGCCTTTGTTGCTCAGGGCAACAAGGCTGTCTGTTTAGTCTGATGTGGATTTAACGGTGATGCCGAGGAATTAAGCAGCAGGCCGTTGTTTGTCCTGAAATCTGCATATTCACTTAACTTATTACCCTGTGTTTTGGCCCAGCTTCATTACGTTTCTGGAGTCCTATTTCAATCGGTCTCTTCCCTTCACACGGTGTTAGCCTCTGGATAAGTCATACTTCCAAAGCATGACCAATAGATGAATAAAATGCTATTCACCGAGGTTCCTGCGAGGATGCCAATTAATTTAAGTTTCAACTTCAGCCCAGCCTTCTGGGTCAGGAGGAAGCATTACAATTTCATAGTTGAGGTACACAAGGATTTGTTTGTACCAGTTGGGAAATTAAATCATACTGTGTCTTGCCAACTTGGGTCTGACCATGTATTTTTGTCAGGAAATAAGGAAGAGCCACAATATTATCGTAGTAAGACAAATACAGTTTATTGGTTTCACACCAACACTTCTACTAAGACTACACTGAGCCTAAACTGAGCCTTAACAGAGGCTAGACTATATGTTCAATAATATTCATAAGTATTTTCAATAAGTATTCTATGGACATTTTTTGCAACATTTTGTGATTATTTATGGTGTACATGGTCAATTATTTAAACAGACATTTGAAATAGTTATAATATATGCCATTTTCCCTTTAGAAAGCAGCTAGCCAAGATTGTAGCAGTTGACTGACTGCACGTGGCAGTCAATTAAAAGAGCTTTCCGCAACGTCATCAATCTGTGCGCCGGAAAGGAGCAGTAGCCTGAATCAAAACCACATTTATCCATCTTTTCACTTTTGTTAAGGTCATTGACTCAAGTAATTATTCAGAATGGCTACCCAAGTGAGGAGAGAGAAAGTTCATAATTAACAGGAATTGTCAACTATTGGGGAAAGGGAGGATATAGCTTTGAAAAATTCCATTAGAAAGAGATTAGTCCAAGTCAAATTGTTATCACTCGGTCATGATTCATGAATTCTGTTTATCTCTAAAGCTGCTCTTAGATTCTTAGATTACCTGTGACATTATTCACTTCTTCTATAAATTACTATAATCACCACAATCATCATCAATATTGTTATAAGCTGAAAGTTTGACCCACTGCTGGCCTACTTTATAGGGACTCTCTCGTTTACTCTCCCTTGAGGTTTCCATGGTACCCTGGGGTTTCCTTGCCTTCCTGTGTCACAGCTGGTGTAATCCTAAGGGAAACAAGAGTCTCAATTTTGGGTGGCATGGGACTCCTATCTCTCCCTCTGGTTAGATCTATTAGCGGAACATTACATGTAATTGAACTAATTAAATCCACTTATATAACTTCATGATGTAACTGTGTGGCAATTGCATTGAGAAATAAAAGCGTAATTGAACATTTGAATCATATCAGTGCTCACTCTGACATTTAATCTCTGAAGATCTGAAGCAGTTTCATTAAATAGAGATACTGTATCATTCATTCACATATTCATCCAAAAAAGAACCGTAGAAGATATATTCATGCTTTACAACATGGGGAGGGATTACTCGTTTGTGGACTACCATTTTTACCCAGCAAACAATTGAATGGTGATAATTGAATTTCTGCAGAATACAATTCACTTTGCCCTTGGATAAATACAATCAATTGTTATGGAGTATTTCAATGTGCTGTGTTCTCCTTTTTCAATGCACATTGTTATCTTTAAATGGCTACTGCAGGGTATGATAGTACACAACCCTAATAGTGTAGCCATATTTGCGAAATGATGTTATAAGCCATTTAGAGCAAGTGTGTAATGATATCATGTTGTTATTACATTTCCTCAGGAACCACAGGCTCTAGCCTCTGTTATAGAAAACGGAAAATCTTTTGATAGACTTTACAGACGAACATCTCCACCGTTGTATATTTGGCACCATTAACCTGGTTCTCCTCCTGCTAAAGCATGACATTTCATTTTCTGTTCACTAGTCAAAAAAAAATCACTTTTTTTTTTACAAATATCTACCCCTCAATACAAACAACTGTCTTCCTGTGAGCAGGTTTTATACATAATCTTCACAAATACATTACCAAAACACAACAAAAACAGTATCAAAGACAACATATCACTCTTCCTTTACTTCAAATAATATAATCTCAAATAACAAGCATACAGAGAGACCAACTAGTGCAATCAAGATTGTACATATTGATCACAGACACTATTCTCAGCCAATGGCATGCTGTGGCTCAGGCTAATTAAGCATCTCAATAAATTGCATTCTACCATTATCTGTTGGGGTCACTGAGCCAGTGGTGTAAAGTACTTAAGTAAAAATACTTTAAAGTACTACTTAAGTAGTTTTGGGGGGTATCTGTACTTTACTACTTTTGCTTTTACTTCACTACATTCCTAAATAAAATAATGTACCTTTTACTCCATACATTTTAACCAACACCCAAAAGTACTTACATTTGGAATGCTTAGCAGAACAGGAAAATAGTTATACTCCCACACTTATAAAGAGAACATCCTCAGTCATCCCCTGCCTCTGATCTGGGGGACTCACTAAACACAAATGTTTGGTTTGTTTTTGATATCTGAGTGTTGGAGTGTGCCCCTGGCTATCTGTTTGCTCAATATTTGGTTTGCGTAATATAAGGATTTTTTAATGATTTATACTTTTATTTTTACTTTTGGTACTTAAGTATATTTGAGCAATTGCATTAACTTTTTACAATTATATTTAAAAACAAATGCTTTTAGACTTTCACCCAAGTAGTATTTTACTGGGTGACTTTCACTTTTACCTGAATACATTTCTATGAAGGTATCTTTACTTTTACTCACGTATGAAAATGGGCTACTTTTTCACCCACTGCTCTGAGCCCAGGAAAATATATATTACCACTAAACCAAAAGTTCGCATTTTCAACCTAATTTGGCATTATCTCGACTTCCTGCATTCAGTCTGAACTTCATATCATGTCGACCTGTGGAGGTTGGAGATGAAGAAAGGACTACATTTTTCACAACATGTCAACTGATTGCTGTATCATCTTGGCTGGAAATTTGAAATGTTAATGTGAAGCCATCCAGTTCAATGATGTGTCTGTATGAATGCAGAAGGATGTTTTGTGGAGAAGACATTTGAGGGGAAGTAACCTAATCGTTTTGGCTTCAGCCATTATCATCTCTTCTAGCTCATATCATAACTTCAATTGTAAGCTCAAACGCGTTAATGATCCTTATCAAATCACCATTTCTTTGAGAGACAATTTGTCAACTGTAGACCTTAAGGCATGTCACCCGTGGTACAAGTCATTTTTCAACGTCCATCCATGTCTGAGGATGGAAACCAGTCACTAGGGGCAACAGTGAGCTGTGTTACCTTCAGATAAGCATATGCTTCTGGTTTGAAAGGTTGCATGTTCGAATCCAGCGAGATACATAAAAATAAAAAAATATTTTAAGCCTGTCCCAAACCTTAACCCTTACCAATTAATTAAGGATTGGCATCCCGTCAACGGGACATTTGTACATCCTTCAGCGCATTATGTCAAGATCTCAGATTTTAGAGTAACAACAAATGTCGGTACATAGAAGTGTCTTATATCAACTGAAAGCTTAAATTCTTGTTAATATAGCTGTACTGTCTAATTTACAGTAGCTATTACTGTGAAAAAATGCCATGCCATTGTTTGAGGAGAGCTCCTAAAAACAAAACATTTTTTTTCACCCCGGTAGGTTTGATAAAGTCAGCTCTGAAGGTGAAATGTGGATTTCCATTCTGAAATATTGCTCTGATTTATCATCCAAAGGGTCCCAGAGATAACATGAAGTGTTGCTTTGTTAGATAAAATCCCTTTTCATATCCTAAACAAGCTCATATAGCATGCATGATAAATTTTGTATTTCCACTCGTTCAATTTGCAAAGAAAGTAATCTGTGAAAATCTCACCCTAAACGTTGTTTCAATGAGTCAAATCAGAGATCCTAGTAGGTAACAAGACTTCTCTATTTCATTAGGGGTGTAGTATATCCTATAGGACACCATATTTGGTCAGAGAGCGACGCCTTCATGGCACGCCGATGACTGTGTCTTTGTCAAATAAGCACCAATCGGGGTCAAACAAAGCGAGTATTTGGAAACCATGTATATGTCGTAAAATGTAACTTCTAACCTTGTACGACAGCATGCCTTTTCATTTTGGATAAAAATGAATATTGAAATTAATATAAGAATATTCAGTTATGAAGTTATGAAAACTGGTTGTTTTGCAAATGTTGAAGTTATAATATGGCTATTAATACTTGCTAAATCTAAGTCAAAGTATACAGATTTGACAATATTCTTGCAGAAAAATGGAAAATGAATGTGAACGTCTCCTTCACAATTTGCACAAATGCACATGGGGACTTCACACTAAAAGTCTTGAGGATCAGTCATACTCCAAGCTATCCATGTGAAACTTTGCACATACACTGCTGCCATCTTGTGGACACTATCAGAAATGCAACCAGGGTAATGGCTATAACAGAAACCTTTCTCTTGCATTTCAAAGATGCTGGTTTAAAACAACACTGGTTGTTTTTTTTCGTTGTATTTTTTTCAATTATTAATTATTAAGGAATCATTTAACCACATTCAAATAAGAGTTCAGTTTAGGTAACAGCGTTGACCACTAATAATCACTAATACGGTCACTATCAATCACTAATAACATGAAATAAAGACAGATCTTCAGATGACTTAAAATGATTTTGTCAAAGCAACAAAATAGCCAGGGCATTACAATTATGGTGAAAACTTGGAGACATTTGGGGATTAAGTGGGTTAAAATCACTTAGAAGTCACAGAGGATGAACGGAAGGACATGTCAAAATGTATTGTTTTGGAACATTAGCAAGTCTTTATTCATATATAAAATCATATATATTGAATTCTCCATCAAAGGGCTACATCAAAGGGCACGTCAATTATATAACAGGCTTTCAAAATGAAATATTGGTACACAATTTCTACCTAAAATATCATAGGGACGCAAAAGACATTCAATTCGTGGAAGGACCCCATTACAAGATAACACTTGCATTACTCTGCTCATCACCAGCAGACCACCGATTGTCCATAGCTACCCCAAGCTTGTTAAATCACAGTCACACTGTGTGCACGCTGCAAGAGTTTCGGATTTTAATGATGTCAGGGTAAGGGTAAGGTACACCACACGCAGCACAACGGTACATGTTGTAACCCAATTCCCAGGAAAAGGAGTCCACATTCACACCACCAAAACACCATGCATATCTCCTCATGCAGCTTTTCAGCTTGGGGCTATGATGACCAGCGTGTGGGGATGGAACAGTGACAGAGTGCTGCTATCAGACCATATCTGCACATCCACACAGCCCAAGGGAAGGAATTATGCCTAAATAGAAGGGAGTATCTCTGTTATACAGGGATCTGTGGGATCTACAGTGTATTAGCGGGGTAACTAGTACATTTGTGCATTTGGCCAAAGGCGCCTCTCTCCTCTGTGGCTATCAAATGGCAATAGTGTAATTGGGACTGTAGTAACTGTGGATGTTCGTGTGCTATGGGTCATTTTCGCTTCTTCCACTTGGCCATCTACTTTTTAAATGGAAGTTATGCTGATACTTACACCCCATTTCACAAATATCTATTGAACAAAGCCTGTTGCTTTGAATAACATGTTATGAAGGAGTACGTCTACAATCTATTGTCAGAGAATAGTTGAGCGGAAATCATAGCAGAAGGAGCTTTCATCATACTACATAATGATATTATGCAATAAACTATACACCTTTTGTTGCCATAAAAAGACATAGTTGTTTCAGGGTTGTGGTAATTTCATTTGGATCCTTTGATGTATTGAGGGAGATAAAGCTGCTGTACAAAGACTATGATTTGCATAGGTTTTGAGATATTCTGTCTGACTGCCAGACGGCTTTCTCTCAGATACTGAAGAAGTCACATAGTACTTACCTTTTCATAGTTTCCATGGAAACAAACACATCTACAATTTCTGAAGGCAAGGGAGCAGGTGAATAATGGTACTGCATTATCCATCACAAAATCACTAAAGCTCCTTCTGAACAATATGTTATGTGCATGGTTGAGTGGACTTTTATCGCACTTTGGTTAGTTAAGATGTTCGCTCTTGAATACCAAATATTCGTTTTGGACATTCAAATTGCACTGCAAGTAAGACAAAAATTGAAGGAGCAAAAAAAAAGAAAACAATCATTTTTCTGAAACATACATGCTTGGTCTTGACTTTCTGATTATGTGGTCCTGTGTGGCTCAGTTGGTAGTGTCACCCATACGTAACATCTTTGCACACATGACTGTAAGTCGCTTTTGATAAAAGTGTCTGCTAAATGGCGTATATTATATGACGGTTCACATTCTAAAGTGATTCAATTAAAATGTCACTATACATTGCCTTTAAAGTATTTTACATAATTTGTGGCTAAATTAATTCACAAATATAATGGACTTTAAAACACATACCTTTCCTATCTTTAACCACTGTAACTCACCATAAAAATTACTGACGAAACAGCCATAATACCGTTCAGCTTCTCTCAAGCTAAGATATTTTAGAGAAACCTGCCAAGACTGTCAAGACATTTTACTTTTTTTGCTATGATTTTCCCTGAAATCAGATTTACTTTGGCCACCTGCTAAGCCACCCAGGGCAGGGTCTTCCTCCCCATGTAGTGGTTGTATTAGTGAGTGTGAAATTTGTGTTTACAGCCTGGTAAGCCAGCATTAAGCCCACTGTCTGCTCAGCACTGGGGATCAGAGAGGCAAGCCTCGGGGCACCTGTCTGACGGATGACAGGGGGGATGTAGTGGTGGCTAAGGGGGTGGGTATGTGTGTGTTTGGGTGAGTGTGTACATGTGGTATGTGTGTGTGTGTGTGCATACCTGTTCATATCTGGGTGTTTTTCTAGTTTCACTGTAGCTGCCCCCCAACTGAGACCAGCACTCAGCCAGACAACATTGTCACTGTGTGTGGGTGGATGGGGGGGTGGGTCTCTTGAGCTCACCCAGACATAGAATACCCTGAGACGCCCCTCTCGGAGAGATTGTAGAGATTGTAGAGATGTGTATCTAGTCTGACTCTGCAGGTAAAAATAGAATATGTTCCATTGTCAAATGGAGCCAAATCTCCTTGATTCCTCCATGGCTGAGCAGTTCTGTTCCTCCATCTCACACAATAAAGTTCAGGTATTATACTCAATTTGGAGGCAATTTGAGGAGTAATTTGACAATACCTGGCTTTTACTGAAAAATATCATGCTCTGAAATCGAAGCAACATCAATGTACTCTATGTCCTGAGTGTAATGGAAATTTACCATTAAAATTCAGCTTTTGCGGATAGATATTAGATGTTGAGTAAGACAATTATTAGAGACTTTATAATCAGATGTGCTTTATTTATTACATTTATAATATTCATGATTTATTAAATGTCAAATGTTCATGGCTTCAGTATCTCATTAACATTTCTCTATAAATAACTTTTTTTTGTCACTGTACATTTTTTATTCAATGAAAATGAAAAATGAGGTCTCATAATCAACATTTTGTGGCATGATTGTTGCCAGCTGCTTGTAGCAACAAACATAACAGTACATTTAGGGACATGCTCACCACTAAAGTGGCAGTGGTATTAATGAGACAGGTACGGGGTCCAGAGGAGAAAAAAATACAGAATCATTGAAGTCCTTCTGGTAAAAATCCAGCTCACCCAGACAGAATGTGCTTTACGAAGGAGGCGTAGTTGATGCATCCGTTGGCGTCCTCTTGGCCCGCCATCAGCCTGTCTACCTCATCCTCCGTCATCCTCTCCCCCAGGGTGGCCAGTACGTGACGCAGCTCAGCGCCCATGATGGTGCCGTTGCCCTCCTTGTCAAAGACCCGCAGGCCCTCAACAAAGTCCTCAAAGTTGCCCTTGTCCTTGGCACGGGAAATGTGCTGCAACATTGGCAGGAAGGTCTCAAAGTCCACCAGCTTGCTGCTCATGTCCTCGGGCCGAGGCTTGCCCAACACCTTCAGGACGTCAGAGTTGGTGGGGTTCTGGCCCAGCGCCCGCATCACATCGCCGCACTGGGCGAACGTGATCTTCATCTCCCCTTTGGGTGTGCGGTCGAACAGGGTGAAGGCCTCCTTGAACTCCTCGATCTGGTCGGCGCTGTACTCGAGGGTGATGCTCTTGGGGTCAAAGTCGGGCTCCTTGGGGGCCTCAACCACAGGTTCGGGGGTCGGCGTGGGCTTGGGCTTGGCAGCGGGTGCTGCTTCCTTTTTGGCAAGCTCTGCCTTTTTGGACTCTGGCTTCTTAGCCTCCACCTTTTTGGGGGCCATGGTGCTGAATGCGTTGAGCTGGGATGCGTGCGTCTACGTGCTCAGCGTTAAAGAGTGAGAGTTCAGAGGTAGGGAGGAGGCAATTCCTAAGCACAGATGGTCAGAGCCTCTCCTGAAGCTTTTATATCTACTTAGCCTGGGGAGGGGAGATGGGGCCGATTAACAAGGTCGTATGGCACACTATAAAAGGAAGAAACCTGAAATAGATCTGCCTGTCCGTGGCGTCACAATGAGGTATTGTTCTCAGCTGCTATCATCAAGCCGACAGGGCTCTCCACTGTCATTGGCCAGGGTCCAGATACATTAGCCCAAAATGTTCTGTCTCACTGATGGGTGCAGGCAGGGATCAGGACACACAGACAATGTATTCTTGCATGTGAACATTGACCAAAATAGCTTTAGTGGCCATTCACTTTTTTGGCAGTTCATTAAAACGAAAAAAATATCTTATGAAATGTTTCTATGACACAGCAATGGTCAGTTTTAAATCATCTTTCCTGAAGTAAAGTTTGGGCGGCGGGGTAGCTTAGTGGTTAGAGCGTTGGACTAGCAAACGAAATATTGCAAGTTCATATCCCCGTGCAAATCTGGTGCAAATCTGTCATTCTGCCCCTCAACAGGCAGTTACCCCACTGTTCCATTGAAAATAAGAATTTGTTCTTAACTGACTACCCTAGTTAAATAAAAAAAAGAAGACAAGGTAAATTTTGTTCTAGCTTTGGCCCACAGAGGATACACTAATTCCCACAAACATCTGCCATGCATCACAATCACTAGATCCTGAAGTTCATAGTATTTAAAATGCTGCTGAAAGGAATACAATTTATCAGGAATCCATGGGTAAATGGTGTGCTAAATGTTTGGCTTAGAGAATTGACAGCTTGACTACATAGCTAGACAAAGCAGCCAAAAATAATAATCACAATCAGCCACATTACTTTACCATGGGCTATCCCAATGTTTTGCTATAAAGTCTTTAGTCCACATGTTTGGCTCTCTGCTTTGATGGCCATTTAAAATGTATCAAATAATTGACTTATTTAAACAATTCTATGCAAAAACAAAATGTAAATCTCTCTTTAAAAGTTTGACTCTAAAAGTTGTTAGACATACTGGTAGAGATATTACATGGATATATAAATGATCTATAAATGATTGCATGTTTATTGGCACGCTAATACATTGCATGTGTATTAAACATGTATAAACAACTGACCTCCAGATATCTGCTTTAAATAATTAACATTTAAAAAAGGAAGAAACTGGGTTTCTTCTCCTCAAAATAGTATGTAAAATACTTTCCCAATGCCTAGGGAAAGCAAACTGTGGATGCAGTCAAATCAAGTGTTATGTAATTGAACAGATTTTGGAGCGGTCTTCTACTTGCTGCCTTCATACATATTTATTTCCTAATGGTGAAAAGCCTGCATCTTTGTTCTCATTCAAATGACTTAATGTGCCGAGAGAATGAGATAAGGCTCGATGAAAATGCATTAAAAGGCATTCAGCCTTCTTATGAATCTCCCTTTCAATGCAGAGGTTAATCAATGCTCAGTCAAGCACATCTACTGTAGTATCCAATATAATAGACAAAGTACTGGTTGTAAGAAAAAAAAAAAAAGTTGTATAAACCTCAGTCCCACTAGCCAAGGAGCCAATGGCTTGAGATAAGAGCAATACGTTTGAAGACACTGAAAAAAGGAAACACAACTACGCAGAAGTCTACATGCGGTCATACACAAAGACACTTGTAGTGCTCTGTGCCTATATATGTTCTCTGGATCATATTCTGTGGAAGCGGGGTTTCAAGGTCAAGTAACCAGTGCAGTTGTAGTGTGTATGCCCCATAAATATATAATGTGACCCTCAGCACAGCATGAGTGGCTCCTCTACAATTTCCCTGAATTCAAAGATGATAAATTAATCAACCAAAATCCATTTAATTGACGGGAGTGAGGGCACGTTTAGGATGGACCATACTGCACCAGAATTGTAATCTATTATGGCTACTTTCATTTTACACAATGCCATTTATCATCTCAGTCTAGTGGCAGCCCAAGCATGGCATGGTATGATCACATTATCCATTTACCTTAGTCTATTGACCATGCAAGTCCTCCTCAATCCTTCACTGTGAAGTAGGGACACTGTCAGTGTGAGTGAGTGTGTGTGTTTGGGTATGCCTAAGATCATTATCTCCCTTAGAGGTCACTTGGCCAGCAGGCTTGAAGGCTTGTTTGTCCTCTTTTAGTGTTTGTGTGTTTCTGAGAACGAGAAAGAGAGAAAGCGTTATGCATTTACAGTGGGGCAAAAAAGTATTTAGTCAGCCACCAATTGTGCAAGTTCTCCCACTTAAAAAGATGAGAGAGGCCTGTAATTTTCATCACAGGTACACTTCAACTATGACATACAAAATTAGATTTTTTTTTCTCCAGAAAATCACATTGTACGATTTTTAATGAATTTATTTGCAAATGATGGTGGAAAATAAGTATTTGGTCAATAACAAAAGTTTATCTCAATACTTTGTTATATACTCTTTGTTGGCAATGACAGAGGTCAAACGTTTTCTGTAAGTCTTCACAAGGTTTTCACACACTGTTGCTGGTATTTTGGCCCATTACTCCATGCAGATCTCCTCTAGAGCAGTGATGTTTTGGGGCTGTTGCTGGGCAACACGGACTTTCAACTCCCCCCAAAGATTTTCTATGGGGTTGAGATCTGGAGACTGGCTAGGCCACTCCAGGACCTTGAAATGCTTCTTACGAAGCCACTCCTTCATTGCCCGGGCGGTGTGTTTGGGATCATTGTCATGCTGAAAGACCCAGCCACGTTTCATCTTCAATGCCCTTGCTGATGGAAGGAGGTTTTCACTCAAAATCTCACGATACATGGCCCCATTCATTCTTTCCTTTACAAAGATCAAACGTCCTGGTCCCTTTGCAGAAAACAGCCCCCAAAAGCATGATGTTTCCACCCCCATGCTTCACAGTAGGTATGGTGTTCTTTGGATGCAACTCAGCATTCTTTGTCCTCCAAACATGACGAGTTGAGTTTTTACCAAAAAGTTATATTTTGGTTTCATCTGACCATATGACATTCTCCCAATCTTCTTCTGGATCATCGAAATGCTCTCTAGCAAACTTCAGACGGGCCTGGACATGTACTGGCTTAAGCAGGGTTCTGGTGTCCTTTGACAGTTCTTTGGTCTTGGCCATAGTGGAGTTTGGAGTGTGACTGTTTGAGGTTGTGGACAGGTGTCTTTTATACTGATAACAAGTTCAAACAGGTGCCATTAATACAGGTAACGAGTGGAGGACAGAGGAGCCTCTTAAAGAAGAAGTTACAGGTCTGTGAGAGCCAGAAATCTTGCTTGTTTGTAGGTGACCAAATACTTATTTTCCACCATAATCTGCAAATAAATAAATTAAAAATCCTACAATGTGATTTTCTGGATTTTTTTCTCATTTTGTCTGTCATAGTTTAAGTGTACCTATGATGAAAATTACAGGCCTCTCTCATATTTTTAAGTGGGAGAACTTGCACAATTGGTGGCTGACTAAATACTTTTTTGCCCCACTGTAGGTAATGCAGAACATAAATTACATGAACAATTATTCACATAACTTCCAGCTACATACACTGAGTATACAAAACATTAGGACCCCCTTTTGCCCTCAGAACAGCCTCAATTCATTGGGGCATGGACTCTACAAGGTGTCAAAAGTGTTCCACAGGGATGCTGGCCCATGTAGACTCCAATGCTTCCCTCCGTTATGTCAAGTTGACTGGATATCCTTTGGATGGTGGACCATTCTTGATACACAAACTGGGTGGTGGACCATTCTTGATACACAAACTGTTGAGCGTGAAAAACCCACCAAATCAAATCAACGTTTATTTGTCATGTGCGCCGAATACAGCAGGTCTTATGGCTTGGGGGTAAAAACTGTTGAGAAGCCTTTTTGTCCTAGACTTGGCCCTCCGGGTACCGCTTGCCATGCGGTAGTAGAGAGAACAGTCTATGACTGGGGTGGCTGGGGTCTTTTGACAATTTTTAGGGCCTTCCTCTGACACCGCCTGGTGTAGAGGTCCTGGATAGCAGGCAGCTTAGCCTCAGTGATTTACTGGGCAGTACACTCTACGCTCTGTAGTGCCTTGCGGTCAGAAGCCGAGCAATTTATGTACCAGACAGTGATGCAACCATGCTCTTGATGTTGCAGCTGTATAAATCCTTTTGAGGATCTGAGGACCCATGCCAAGCCTTTTTAGATTCCTGAGGGGGAATAGGCTTTGTTGTGCCCTCTTCACGACTGTCTTGGTGTGCTTAGACCATTCTAGTTTGTTGTTGATGTGGACACCAAGGAACTTGAAGCTCTCAACCTGCTCCACTACAGCCCCGTCGATGAGAATGGGGGCGTGCTCGGTCCTCCTTTTCCTGTAGTCCACAATCATCTCCTTAGTCTTTGTTACGTTGAGGGATAGGTTGTTATTCTGGCACCACCCGGCCAGGTCTCTGACCTCCTCCCTAAAGGCTGTCTCGTCGTTTTCGGAGATCAGGCAAACTTAATGATGGTGTTGGAGACGTGCCTGGCCATGCAGTCGTGGGTGAGCATGCACCACTGAGGGGCTCCAGTGTTGAGGATCAGCGTGGCAGATGTGTTGCTACCTACCCTCACCACCTGAGGGCGGCCCATCAGGAAGTCCAGGATCCAGTTGCAGAGGGAGGTGTTTAGTCCCAGGATCCTTAGCTTAGTAATGAGCTTTGAGGGTACTATGGTGTTGAACGCTGAGCTGTAGTCAATGAATAGCATTCTCACGTAGGTGTTTCTGGGATAATGGTGGTTATGTGAGCCATTACCAGCCTTTCAAAGCACTTCATGGCTACGGACATGAAATGTCAGTGAAAATGTCAGTGAAGACACCTGCCAGTTGGTCAGCACATGCCCAGAGCACACGTTGTGGTAATCCATCTGGCCCTGCAGCCTTGTTAATGTTGACCTGTTTAAAGGTCTTACTCTCGGCGGCTACGGGGTGCGTGATCACACAGTCGTACAGAACAGCTGATGCTCTCATTCATGCCTCAGTGTTGCTAGCCTCGAAGCGAGCATAGAAGTGATTTAGCTCGTCTGGTAGGCTTGTGTCACTGGGCAGCTCGCGGCTGTGCTTCCCTTTGTGGTCTCTAATAGTTTCCAAGCCCTGCCACATAAGATGAGTGTCGGAGCTGGTGTAGTACAATTCAATCTTAGCCCTGTATTGACGCTTTGCCTGTTTGATGGTTCGTCGGAGGGCATAGCAGGATTTCTTATAAGCTTCCGGGTTAGAGTCGCGCACCTTGAAAGCGGCAGCTCTATCCTTTAGATCAGTTGCCTGTAATCCATGGCTTCTGGTTGGGGTATGTACATACTGTCACTGTGGGGATGACGTCCTCGATGCACTTATTGATAAAGCCAGTGACTGATGTGTTGTACTCCTCAATGCCATTGGAAGAATACCCTGAACATGTTCCAGTCTGTGATAGCAAAACAGTCCTGTAGTTTAGCATCTGCTTCACCTGACCAATATTTATAGACCGAGTCACTGGTGCTTCCTGCTTTAATATTTGCTTGTAATCAGGAATCAGGAGGATATAATTGTGGTCGGATTTACCAAATGAGGGCGAGGGAGAGCTTTGTACGCGTCTCTGTATGTGGAGTACAGGTGATCTAGAATTGTGTTCCCTCTGTTGTTGATAGAAATTGGGTAGAACTGATTTAAGTTTCCCTCATTAAAGTCTCTGGCCACTAGGAGAACCGCCTCTGGGTGAGCGGTTTCCTGTTTGCTTATTTCCTTATACAGCTGACTGAGTGCGGTCTTAGTGCCAGCATCAGTCTGTGGTGGTAAATAAACAGCCACAAAAAGTATTGCTGAAAACTTTCTAGGCAAATAGTGTGTTTTATCACAATATACTCTTCTTCAGGCGAGCAAAATCTCAAGAATTCCTTAGATTTCAAGCTGCTGTTTAGAGATATGCACAGACCCCCCCCCCCCTCGTCTTACCGGTGTGTGCTGTTTTATCTTTCCAGTGCAGCGTATATCCCACTAGCTGAATATCCATGTCATCATTCAGCCCCGATTCTGTGAAACATAAGATATTACAGTTTTTGATGTCCCGTTGGTAGGATATTCGTGGTCGTACCTTGTCTAGTTTATTGTCCAATGATTGCACGTTGGCGAGTAATATTGACGTAACGGCAGCTTTCACACTCGCCTTCTGCGGATCCTTACGAGGCACCCCACTCTGTGTCCTCTGTACCTGCGTCTCTTCCTCTTGCAAATAACTGGGAAGTTGGCCCTGTCGGGTGTTCGGAGAATGTCCTGTGCATCCTGCTTGTTGAAGAAAAAAACGTTGTCTAATCCGAGGTGAGTGATCGCTGTTGTCACGTTCTGACCTTAGTTCCTTTGTTTTGTCTTTTGTTTTAGTATGGTCAGGGCGTGAGTTGGGTGGGTTGTCTATGTTTGTTTTTCTATGATTTTCTATTTCTGTGTTTGGCCTGGTATGGTTCTCAAGCAGAGAATTGAGAACCATATTTTGGTAACCTGTTTTCGATTGTGTTTTGTGGGTTGTTTTCAGTCTTTGTGTGTCTCCACCAGACAGAACTGTTTTGGTTGTTTCTTTGTTGTTTTGTTATTCAGTGTTCAGTTTTCATTAAATAAGATGAACACTTACCACAATGCGCTTTGGTCCTCACCTTCTTCCCACGACAGCCATTAAAGCTGTCCTGATATCCAGAAGCTTTTTTTTAGCCGTAAGATACGCTTGAAGAAACATTATGTACAAAATAAGTTACAAATAACGTGAAAAAAACAACATAATAGCACAATTGGTTGGGCGCCCGTAGGACTGCTGCCATTTATTCCGGCGCCATTTTAAACTCAGCGTTGCAGTTCCTGAGACACTCAATCCATTGCGCCTGCCACCTGCTACCATACTCCCTTCAAATGCACTTACATTGGTTGTCTTGCCCATTCACTCTCTGAATGGCATACATACACAATCCATTTCTCAATTGTCTCAAGGCTTAAAAATCATTCTTTAACATTTCTCTTCCACTTCATCTCCTCTGATTGAAGTGGATTTCACTTTTTGCCAATGTCAGATATGTCTATGTCCTGGGAAATGTTCTTGTTACTTACAATCTCATGCTAATCGCATTAGCCTATGTTAGCTCAACCGTCCCGTGGAAGGGTCACAGATCCCAAAGAAGTTTTAGGGATCATAGCTTTCCCCTGGTCAGTCATAGAAAGAGCAGGTGTTCCTAATGTTTTGTACACTCAGTGTATGTGCTGTAGGATCTTAATTTTAGCACTTTGTTGCAGGAGAATTTAATAAAAAAACTAAAGTTGTGTATTTCAGGTTAAAAGACTTCTGAAGTTTGTTATTCCCACTCTGAATTTTCAGACTTGATTTTCCCTCCAACCCTATTCAAAATTCCATTAATTATAATCCACATAAGGAGCCACATTTCCTTTAGCTACAGGATTAATTTCCTGCTGTAGCAAACTGGCTCAAATTAAGATCCTACATCTGAACATACATCATTCATGAAGTGATTTGAATTGGGGATAAATTGTAGTTCAGTGTGTCAAACCTCATTACTAACCTCTTCACTAAGATGTGGATAGATTTGCCGGTGATAATCACTTCCATTTCGCCCAACAATAATTCAGAATTAAGATTAATCCAAATATGAGAATCACGGAGGGCTTCTGAAAAGTGTCCTCTGCCAAGAGTAATTTGTGCTCCTCAAAGTCAAGGTAACCCCAAGGTTAATCAATAGACAGGGCTATTGCAGGGATTGCATCAGTCAATTATGCCCTCTTTACAATTTCCACATTTGTTAATATTGGAGGTTTCATGAATAGTGACTTCTCTCAACCCCCTTGTCTTTATCTTCATAGCAACTGTCTCCATTTGTTAGTCAGACAGAGACATTATAATTCTCACCTTCTGACTGAAACTAAGTATCGAGAGCACTCTTAAATGTTGCTTTAGATTGTCATACATTTGAGGACAAAGATATGTTATTGAGCTTTATTCGTCTTTTTTTATCCGTTTTACTAGTAGAAACTGTGTTCAGTTTTGGGGACCTGGCAGATGATAGTAACACAACTACGCAGTAGGTTTGGTCATTTGCAATTGGATAGTTCACCCTTCGGCCTATCATGATCTCCCACTGGGGTATTCAAGCACTACTTTTAGAAGAGTCTACCTACAATGTATGTCCACTATTCGCTTCTTTAAAATGTTCAGTCAGTGCAAGTTCGGCCTTGAGGAGATGAATGTTGACATAAACACAGTGTACTCCGGTTCTAGCTTTGGCTGTACAACACCAAGATAAAATATAAGAATGCAAAATGTATCTCCGTCTACTTGCCTGTTTGGAGTTTTACAGTATGTGCAGAAGTGCAATGTGCCATCCATATTCACAAACCTGTGGCAGTGGTTGTCTTTTAGATGGTAACCATATTCATATTGTCTTAAATATGGTATGAAGGCTGCTGTGATCAACATTAACACTGGAGAAAATAAAATCTGAGAGAATATGGTACAAATGTAGCTCAGTTCTGTGTGAGGGAGACACCACTCTTGCAAACTTACAGAAATATCTGTTGCTGACAGAGTTAACTGTTTCTGAGCAGTCATGTGGCAATATTGTAAGCACTTAGACAATGGTTATTCTTAGCTATTCCTAGTTGCTACAATCAGAAGTCCCACAGAAGTCCCACATATCCCAAAAGCCCTGTCTCCCCACAGTCATTCTCCTCTCAACGCCACGCGGTGGTGATTTTTTCTCTATCTGTCCATTATGTGTTTGAACAGGCCAATACGAGCAGGAAGGGCGGAGAGGGACAGAGAGCTCTTAAGCCCAGAGATAAAGCCAGGAATGGGGGCAGGCAGGCTGTCTTGGCTGGCTGGTTGTCTGATAGTCTGCCCAGTGGCCACTAGTGGCAGGGAGCAGCTGAGGGCTCGCAGAGGGGGTCAGTGAGGTTGGAGGTTAACATAGCTGGTGACGCGACTGACATTTCACAGGAGGGCCAAAAGAACCCTGATCTAATAAAAGTGAGCGGATAGCAGGGCTGTGGCCACATTCCTGACCACAACCCTTGGAGTGACTCAGATGCTCTGGAGATCTTGAGCATTGTTCATGCTTGCCATCAAAGGCAGACCCAGTCAAGATCTACTTACAAGGGTGTGTTTTCTGCTAAGATCTGAAGGCCTCACATAGGTGCCTCTGGATAGTAGGGCTTTTACAAGTCAAGGTGTATTTGTCAGTCATGTCTGAAACTGTCATTTCTGTTGTTTATGTTGTTCAACAACTGGTATTGAATTGTGTGTGTGTTTGGTAGCCTAGTGGTTAAAGCGTTAGGCCAGTAACTGAAAGGTTGCTGGTTTGAATACACGAGCTGACAAGGTGAAAGATCTGTTGATGTGGCCTTGAGCAAGACGCTTAAGCCTAACTTTCTCCAGGGACGCTGTACTACTATGGCTGACCCTGTACACCAACACATTTCACTACTCCTATCTGGTGTATGTGACAATAAAAATATATATATTTATTACAATATGTACTGTAGGCTGTACCATGACCCAAGACTCAACACAAGTGTATCCTGCATTCAAAGCATCAACAGATTGTAAAGCATTGCACTCAGCCAGTAGTCGTACATCAAGTGTTGATTATGTGTTGACGAGGAGGTGTTTGACACCAAAAATAGTCCCCATTGGTCCTCCAAGCATCTTGGGCCCCCATCCAAAAAAGCGAAGCAAGAAGCAAAATAACAATTGAGTACAAACTCTATGAACCTCTCTAAGGAGAGCTAATTATCTGATTAGTGATGTGGGAGAGAAATCAACATTATATACAGCACATTTTCCCATGTAATGCCAATTTTTGTGGGGGAAGGCGAAACCTGTACTGACATGGATCCATCATTCCATCGTCTCCATACAATATTCTGTCGTCCCGTAATGCAGTAAAGGCAAACAACAACATTATATATTACACTGTTTTCATTATTTAGATATCCAATGATGATGCTGTGCTGTCACATGTCATTATAATGAAAGAGTGACTGTTGCCCTAACCATTTTTTACAGACATCTGTGTAAACAATGTAATTAAGAATGTGTATGATGAATTATACCCGGTGAAGTTACTGCCTGTATTAATACTTCACCCTCTTAATTATACAATGGATGTCAGTTTGTTCATATCCCCCCTCTTGCTCAATTTCCTACTACTTACAGTAATAGAAATTGAAAAACTGCAAAAAGGAAAGTGCATTTCACAGTCTAGTGAAGCAAGGCAAACAATTTGAAATTAATCGAAACATAACGCAGTATACAACATTATAAATCAAATCCAATTTTATTAGTTGCGCCGAATACAACAGGTACAGACCTAACATTGAAATTCTTACTTACGAGACCCTAACCAAAAGTGCAGTTTCAAAAAATACGGATAAGAATAAGAATGTAACAAGTAATTAAAGAGCAGCAGCAAAAAAAACAACGGTATATACAGGGGGATACCGGAACAGAGTCAATGTGAGGGTGCACCGGTTAGTTGAAGTAGTATGTACATGTAGGCAGAGTTAATTAAAGTGACTATGCATAGATGACAACAGTGAGTGGCAGTGGTGTGGAGAGGGGAGGGGCAATGCAAATAGTCTTGGTAGCCATTTGACTAGATGTTCAGGAGTCTTATGGCTTGGAGATAGAAACTGTTTAGAAGCCTCTTGGACCTAGACTTGGCGCTCCTGTACCGCTTGCTGTGCGGTAGCAGAGAGAACAGTCTATAACCAGGGTGGCTGAAGTCTTTGATCATTTTTAGGGCTTTCCTCTGACACCGCCTGGTATATGTTTGGTAATTCTGCCTACATGTACATACTACATCAACTAACCGGTGCCCCCGCACATTGACTCTGTACCGGCATTCCCTGTACATATACAGTCAGGATGCTCTCTGGTGCAGCTGTAGAACCTTTTGAGGATCTGAGGACCCATGCCAAATTGTTTCATTCTCTTGAGGGGGAATAGGTTTTGTCGTACCGCTTCACGACTGTCATGGTGTGCTTGGACCATGTTAGTTTGTTGGTAAATATCACATTTACATAAGTATTCAGACCAGTTACTCAGTCCTTTGTTGAACCACCTTTGGCAGCGATTACAGCCTCGAGTCTTCTTGGGTATGACGCTACAAGCTTGGCACACCTGTATTTGGGGAGTTTCTCCCATTGTTCTCTGCAGATCCTCTCAAGCTCTGTCAGGTTGGATGGGGAGAGTCGCTGCACAGCTATTTTCAGGTCTCCCCAGAGAAGTTTGATTGGGTTCAAGTCCGGGCTCTGGCTGGACCACTCAAGGACATTCAGAGACATGTCCCAAAGCCACTCCTGCGTTGTCTTGGCTATGTGCTTAGGGTCATTGTCCTCTTGGAAGGTGGACCTTCGTCCCAGTCTGAGGTCCTGAGCGCTCGGGAGCAGCTTTTCATCAAGGATCTCTCTGCACTTTGCTCCATTCGTCTTTCCCTTGATCCTGACTACTCTCCCAGTCCCTGACGCTCAAAAACATCCCCACAGCATTATGCTGCCACCATCCTGCAGTATGGCGCCGACAGATATGACAGCTCTGCTTCTAGCTCCTAAGCAACTTTGCAGTGTTATTTCTTAAATTATAAGCCCAGTTTTTTTGTGTTATTACATACAGCCGGAAATAACTTTTGGATATCAGAGTGGTGGTAACTCACCAGCATTACGACCAGCAATACGACTTTTCCCCGAATTGAATCCTTTGTTCATACCCCCCAGGGTAATTTAACATATTCCAGAGACTTCTCCAAAACACCGGCGGCGGAGAACAGGTACTCGGAGTGGACTTCTAGTCTGACTCAGATGCGTGCACACCATCCACCGCTGTAATTGCTGCCAAAGGTGCTTCAACAAAGTATTAAGTAAAGTGTCTGAATACTTATATAAATGTTATATTTCATTTTTGTTTTATTGCAAAAAATTCTAAAACCTGTTTTTGAATTGTCATTATGAGGTATAGTGTGTAGATTGATGAGGAAAAACACCTATTCAATCAATTTTAGAATATGACTTTAACGTAATAAAATGTGGAAAAAGTGAATGAGTTTGATTATTTTCCGAATGCACTGTAGTTCCTTGAGAGACGTCGTAGTGTCAGCTTGGGGGAATATACACGGCAGTGACGATAACCAAAGAAAATCCTCTCTCAGGAGGTAATGGTGAGGTATTCCAGATCGGGAAAACAAATTCACAACATGAGTTGTTAACCCATAAGAGTCCAAGCCCTGTCTAGTGTCTGTCTATTGGCCAATCTGAGATATGTCTTTTTCTTTGCAACTCGGCCTAGAAGGCCAGCATCCCGTAGTCACCTCTTCACTGTTGACGTTGAGACTGGTGTTTTGCGGGAACTATTTAATGAAGCCGCCAGTTGAGGACTTGTGAGGCGTCTGTTTCTCAAACTAGACACTCTAATGTACTTGCCCTCTTGCTCAGTTGTGCACCGGGGCCTCCCACTCCTCTTTCTATTCTGGTTAGAACCAGTTTGCGCTGTTCTGTGAAGGGAGCAGTACACAGCGTTGTACGAGATCTTCAGTTTCTTGGCAATTTCTCACATGGAACAGCCTTAATTTCTTAGAACAAGAATAGACTGACGAGTTTCAGGAGAAAGTTAGTTGTTTCTGGCCATTTTGAGCCTGTAATCGAACACACAAATGCTGATGCTCCAGATACTCAAGTAGTCTAAAGAAGGCCAGTTTTATTGCTTCTTTAATCAGAACAACAGTTTTCAGCTGTGCTAACATAATTGCAAAAGGGTTTTCTAATGATTAATTAGCCTTTTAAAATGATAAACTTGGATTAGCTAACACAGGAGTGATGGTTGTTGATAATGGGCCTCTGTACGCTTATATAGCTATTCCATTCAAAATATCTATATAAGCCATGATTCTGTAAAATAGAGTACCTTACAGTCCCTAATGGCTCTCAGGAGAGAGATCTTGGCTCTGAGCTCATCTACTTTACTGTCCAGAAACTGAAAGTTAGTGAGTAATATACTGGGAAGCGGTGGATGGTATGCACACCTCCTGAACCTGACTAGGGCCCCAAATCTTCTATCTCTACTCCAGGATCTGCATTTTTGTGCAGCCCCGGGATGTAGAGAGCTGCCTCAGGAAGTTCAAACAAAGGTTCCAGGTCAGGGAAGTCGTATTTCTGATGAGTGACCGGCAGTATAATATCCTAAAGTTGTTGCCAGTAATAATGCAAGAAATGTTCTGAGCAAAAAATATTAAACTACAAAGTTGGCTAGGAGCTATAAACAGGTCGACAGTGTCTGTCAACGCCATCTTGTGAGATGACCCCATTTGTAACGGAAGGCCACAAATCCCATTTGCATTATCCTGCATATTGCTCCTACATTTAAAAATGCTTTACATGTAAAAAGTTATCATACATTGAACGAAGAGTTTGAGTTGGTTTTTCCATGACTCCTTTGGGGGTATAACTGTACTGTTCATCAGCTCTGTTTGGTCTTCCAAACAATGGTGACTGTTGCCGTCTTTCCTCTCGAAAACCCCCATGGGAGCAAATGTTGGTTGTTTCCACATCCATGTTTATATACAGAAATTGATTCAACCCTCTGAACCCGTGTTTTTGAAAAAATGGCTGAACATCATCTCACCCAAGCTGCAACTGTCATTGTCAATAGTGTTACATACAGGACTGAACCCTAATGTGGATCCGTACACAAGACATGTCACTTGTCAGAGCAATCTAATAGGACATCCATAATAGCAGGCCTATGTGTTGATTCTTCTTTTTTGAGAATCCTGACAGGTACACTAACACACTTTCCATATCAAAGACAGGAAGTCCAATTAGAGGTGTCCTAGTTATATTGGGTAAATTGGAGCACATAAAACTGTCAGACGGA